>NW_028120700.1:55000-177500 GCF_965178545.1 Coloeus monedula | reverse complement strand
GGTGGAAACACTTCCCTCCGGGTTTATCATTCTGGGAACAATTCTGGCCCAAAGAAGGGGAAGCACAGAGTGGCACTGCCAGGGTGTGACACGGCCAGGGCACAAGGAGGCCCTGGGTTCTCCTCCAGGTTTGTTTGTGGAAGGTTTGGGGTGGTTTGGGGTGGCTGAAGGGTTTCTGACAGCATTAATTGGGAGTCAATCCCCCTACGGATCCCCATTCCCAGTTCTCCCAGGAAGCTCCTGCAATGGTCTCTAAGGGGTTAATGGAATATCTGCTTTTCCCTGCACGGATGACGGGGCCCAAAGCACTTCCCTGGCCCTGCAGGAGCCCCAGCACTGAAAATCCCCGAGCAACACCTCGGAGCTGCCGCAGGCACCCAGACAGAAGGGGAAGGTGCCCATTCCCTCAGCTCCCGGCTGCCAGATGGGGGAATATTTTGGGCTTTTGGGAAAAGCGTTGGGTTTCCACCTTTTCCCTGCGTGTGAGGAAGCGCCTGGCACCAGGGAATGCTCTGCTGAGCTGGGAGGCCCCGGCATTCCTGGAGAGAAATCTTTAGGATTAGGTGGGGGATTACACCACCTGCTCCCTTTCCCTGTGGCTGGGGGCACCAGGCTGAGGGCACAGCGGGCGGGATGTGCCGGAGACCCAAATCCCACTGGAACCACGGCGTTTTCCATCCCCTTGGGTCCAATTCCGGGCAGGAGCAGCACCTGGAGGACAAAGCTGCGCGGCAGCCGAATGCCGGGTGACAAAACCCCTGAAAAACAGGCTTGAGGAAGTGGCTGGGTGGAAGGGTGAGCTGAGGGAGGTGGTAATTAGAGCACTGGGGGAAGGTGGTAATTAGAGCACTGGGGGAAGGTGGTAATTAGCTCTGCTGCTCACCGTGGCTCAGCCTTCAGCTGTCACTCACCCACGCCTGGAGCCTGTGGAACACGTTTCTGTCCCATCTGCGAGGGAAACGCTTCCCCTTCCCTCTTCCTGCAAAAGCAGAGGAATCCTTGTCCCTGGATGACCAAGGCCGGGCCAGGGGTGGAGACGCCATCCCTGCAAGGCTTCAAAAACCGTGGATGTGGCGCTGGAGGACAGGGGTGGCTGGGGAGCGTGCTGGTGGGGCTGGGTTGAGGGTTGGACTTGGCGATCCCAAAGGTCTTTTCCAGATATTCTCCTGCAAATAGAATGTTTATATAATAAAGCACACAATTTGGAGCTCGTTAAACAGTTATATTTCAGTCAAAACTCTGCACATAATCTCTTCATGAGGGGTTTTGAATTCCACCTCCCCTCTGCAGCAGCGATCCCGTGATTCCAACACGGATCTCCAGTCCCCTTTGGCATTTTCTGATTTCCAGGCAACATCTCATGGCCTCAAAAGCCTTGGTAGACTTAATCAAAACTGGGCTGAGTCTAAAGTGGACTCGAGCACAACGTTCAGGTGCAATGGATGCTGCTGGAATGGGGGCTCTAATGCCAGGTGTCACATCCTCCCAAACTTCCAGCTCCCGGAACTAGAAAGGAGCTTTAATGGATGGAAAAGAAATCCCCAAACCACAACCCCGTGGGAATCAGGGATGCAGGACTCGGCTGTGCTGCCATCACTCCCTCAGGAATAGCCAGGTTTAGCTCATTCTGTCTGCCCAGAGAGGAGGATTTGCCCCTGGATGCCCTGGAATGTTCCAGGCCAGGCTGGACACTGGGGCTGGGAGCAGCCCGGGACAGTGGGAGGTGTCCCTGCCCGTGGCAGTGCTGGCACTGGATGAGCTTGAAGGTCCTTCCAAGCCCAAATGGTTCTGTGAGTCTTAGAGCCCTGAAATTCTCATGACAGAGGTGGAACTGCAAGAGCTTAAGGTCCCTTCCCAAAGAAACCCCATTGCAGGACTCTGCAGCTTCTGGAGCCCTGGGTCCATGGAAATGCAGTTTCAGAGGAGCTCCGAGGAAATGGGTGTTTTGGGGAGAGCAGAGTGGCTGGAACAGAGGAACAGGAACGGTCTCCTCGAGCAAGCCCTTGTGTCTCAGGGAGCGGGATCGGCTCGCTCCTAACGCACCTGGTGACTCCCAGAGCGGGGGATGGAAATGCAGCCCAGGTCCGAAAGAAACCTCTGCGCATCATGCGCGGGCGCGCTGCCCCACTGCGAGCGGCCCCCGCGCGGGCGCGGTTGCTACTGCGCATGCGCGGGCCCGGTGGCTACTGCGCATGCGCGGGCGCGGTTGCTACTGCGCATGCGCGGGCGCGCGGGCTACTGCGCATGCGCGGGCCCGGTGGCTACTGCGCATGCGCGGGCGCGGTGGCTACTGCGCATGCGCGGGCGCGGTGGCTACTGCGCATGCGCGGGCGCGGTGGCTACTGCGCATGCGCGGGCGCGCGGGCTACTGCGCATGCGCGGGCGCGGTTGCTACTGCGCATGCGCGGGCGCGGTTGCTACTGCGCATGCGCGGGCGCGGTTGCTACTGCGCATGCGCGGGCGCGGTTGCTACTGCGCATGCGCGGGCGCGGTTGCTACTGCGCATGCGCGGGCGCGGTTGCTACTGCGCATGCGCGGGCGCGGTTGCTACTGCGCATGCGCGGGCGCGCGGGCTACTGCGCATGCGCGGGCCCGGTGGCTACTGCGCATGCGCGGGCGCGGTGGCTACTGCGCATGCGCGGGCGCGGTGGCTACTGCGCATGCGCGGGCGCGGTGGCTACTGCGCATGCGCGGGCGCGCGGGCTACTGCGCATGCGCGGGCGCGGTTGCTACTGCGCATGCGCGGGCGCGGTTGCTACTGCGCATGCGCGGGCGCGGTTGCTACTGCGCATGCGCGGGCGCGGTTGCTACTGCGCATGCGCGGGCGCGGTTGCTACTGCGCATGCGCGGGCGCGGTTGCTACTGCGCATGCGCGGGCGCGGTTGCTACTGCGCATGCGCGGGCGCGGTTGCTACTGCGCATGCGCGGGCGCGGTTGCTACTGCGCATGCGCGGGCGCGGTTGCTACTGCGCATGCGCGGGCGCGGTTGCTACTGCGCATGCGCGGGCGCGGTTGCTACTGCGCATGCGCGGGCGCGGTTGCTACTGCGCATGCGCGGGCGCGGTTGCTACTGCGCATGCGCGGGCGCGCGGGCTACTGCGCATGCGCGGGCGCGCGGGCTACTGCGCATGCGCGGGCGCGCGGGCTACTGCGCATGCGCGGGCGCGCGGGCTACTGCGCATGCGCGGGCGCGCGGGCTACTGCGCATGCGCGGGCGCGCGGGCTACTGCGCATGCGCGGGCGCGCGGGCTACTGGGGTTGCTACCCCTGCTGGGATTCAGGGCCTGCCTGGTCACGGGGTGCTTTGATAAGGGCTGGATTTAAATCCCAGATCTGAGAACAGACATGAAAGGTCCCTGGGTTTCTAGGGGGTTGAAAAACTCAAGCTGGATTCGCTGCAGAGCTGAAAAATCAGGGTAAGAGAGAGCAAGGAGTGGCCAGCAGGCCCAGGCTCCTGATCACGCCCCTGGGATCCATGGGATCCATAGGATCCACGGCCTCTGGCACGCTGCTCCAGCACCCTGCAGGGTGACTGACAGCCGGGCAGGGGAAGGAGCCACCAGCAGCTCTGCCATGTGCACCATCATTCACCTTGCACGTGGCCTAAACAGCCACCAAGCACTGATGGACTGACTGAGCCGAAAATATCGGAGAGATCTCAGTTTGCACTCCAAATTCCCTGCAGCCTGTTCCCTTCCTGATCCATCCCTTCAAGCAGCAAGAGTGGAATTCCTTCCATCGTTGCTCTTTCCCTCCTGTTTTCCACTCAACAAGAAAAAGAGCAGCCACGTGAACAGGAGTAAAAGCCCCAAACCCACAAAAAAGCACATTCTCAGCATCACTAATCCCTGCCAAACTGCCAGGAACCTTCCAAAACTACATCCAAGCTTGGAAACAGGGATCCAGTTGTTTGTTTAAGCAGCTATTGATCCAGTCTCTTCCAGCTAATTAAACTATTCACTATTTAAACTCATTAAACTGCTCATCCTGCTCCTGGCAGCCAGAGGCAAAGAAGAAATCGTGTCTAGATTAAATGGTGTTGGTGAATGTGCCCATCCCAGTCCTTGGAGAGGTTGGAATTGCATCCCTGTTCCTCTGCTCTCTTTTCCTTCCTTTTTCCTGCAGTGATTCCCACCCGGATTCCTCAGCTCCAGCTCTCTGAGCAGCCTCAGGGGGAGCATTTCATCCCCTTAGAGCCAACTCCATTTGTTGCATCCTTCATGCCTCAACCACCCCTAAAAGCAGGCAAGTGCTGATGGGCAGTGCAGCTGCTTCCACTTGGGAATGTTTCCAGTGGAACAGGGAGGGAATTCTGAGAAGCTTCCACCCACTGCACGTTATTGCTGGATAAAAGGTGAGGCAGCAAAGGATCAACAAAGGGAGATTTCAGCAAGACAAAGTCCAGACAGAGAGGCTGCAAGTGTGGCTGGGGCTGCTAAACTGGGAAAACTGCAAGGTCAGGCTGTGGGAACATGGATTATACTGAGGTCAGGAACTGGTGTTGGGAAGAGAAGGAGAAGGAGAAGGAGAAGGAGAAGGAGAAGGAGAAGGAGAAGGAGAAGGAGAAGGAGAAGGAGAAGGAGAAGGAGAAGGAGAAGGAGAAGGAGAAGGAGGAGGAGGAGGAGGAGGAGGAGGAGGAGGAGAAGGAGAAGGAGAAGGAGAAGGAGAAGGAGAAGGAGAAGGAGAAGGAGAAGGAGAAGGAGAAGGAGAAGGAGAAGGAGAAGGAGAAGGAGGAGAAGGAGGAGAAGGGCCCGAAGTAACTGCACAGTGAATTTCCTTACCATGAGCCAGGCTCATTCCCTGAGCTGACCAATATCTCCGAGCTCCCCTTCATGGCACAGCCCTGCCAGTAAAGAACAGAAGTTCCTGCTGCTCCCACTGGAATTCTGTAGCGTGCCTGGCATTCCATACGTTCTGCTGCCTGAGAGTTCCTGCAGCCGTCCTCGGGAAGAGCAGTTCACTGCCACAGGAGGAACAAGAGGAAAGCAGCTGCCACTCTCGGGTTCTGTGCCCTGTAAAAAGTAAAAGCAGATAAAGATCAAAGCTCCATAAAGCTGGAACCATCTCCAACCTCGGGACAGCACTTCTGTGGGAAAAGCGTAGATGGGCCATTAGGAAGGAGATCATCATGCAAATGGGCAAGGGGGGGAATTAAATTCTGCTGCTTTCTGATTGAGGCCTGCTTCAATTTGCAGCCTTTATAATATCAGCTTAATGGGACTTTTTGTGCTTTAAAGAGGTTTTTATTAGCTGGGGGTTGTCCCTGCCTGGACTGAGGCACAGCACAATGAGTCTCCTGCCTCCTGAAGCCGTGTCGTTATCCCAGCATCTGAAATTAAAAACCAGCACTCTGGGAAACCTCTCTACTCTGAGGAGAAGTGTGAGGAGCGTTTGGGTCTGTGGAAAGCCTGGAACAGCTCTGAGAGACACCAAACATCCTGTGGATCCCAATAAACAGCAAAACATTCCAGCAGCTCCTTCCAACACCGCCCTTGTAGGGAACTCTGTCACCCCAGTGGGTATTTGTGGGAGTAAGGAAGAAATCCCACTAATGACCTCAGTGTGATCACCTCTGGTTCGTCTGGGGATAAATCTCCTTTATCCTTCTGGGAGAATAAAGGAATCCAATGCTGCCTTAATCCCCAGCTCCTCAGAGTCTGCATTTCCAGAATCCATCTCCTGGCCCAGCATGGGAAGGGTTGTCCAGCGCTGGAACAGCTGCCCAGGGCAGTGGTGGAGTCACCAACCCTGGAAGTGCTCATAAAATACATGGATATGGCACTTGAGTGTTCATAAAATACCTGGGTAAATACATGGGTAAATATAGGAATAAATACATGGGTAAATACATGGATAAACATATGGATAAATATAGGGATAAATATGTAGGGATAAATATGTATGGATAAATACATGGCACTTGAGGTCATGGGTTGGTGTGACCATGGTGGTGGTTGATGTTTGGACTTGATGATGCTAAAGGCCTTTGCCAGCCTCAACAACCCCAGGATTCCATGATTTTCTGCCTTTTTCTCCTGCTCTGGGGCTGAGAAACTCCTTGAGCGGAGCAGCAGTGGGAGCAGGGAGCCACAGGCTGCACATCAGAGCTCTGCAGGCACTTTTAATCCACCTCTCTTCATGTTCATGGAAGATGGCACAGGAAATCTCTCAGCCCGAAAGCATCTCCCCAGCTCTGCACACCCAGGACAAAGCCGAGGTGAATGATCCCCTCCAAGCTCCTTCCAGAGCCATTCCAGCGGCAACCAGAGGCAGCAGTTCCTAGAGAAACGGCTCCTATCCAATTCAGGAGCCTTCCCTTGGGGAGGAGACATCCATTTCCCCTTCTACCTGTCATTCTTCTTCATTCATGGACTCGATAAGGCAGGAAATCTGGCAGGCTTGAAGTAAAAAACGAGCTGTTCACAGCAAAGAGAGCCTCAGCGGGTAAAAAAAAAACAAACCCCAAACTGTTGGAATCAAGATGAAGTTAATAGGAGCAAAAATAAATAGAAACAGACCCTAAATGTAAATGAACATTACATCACCACTGGCATTTCAGCTCCTTTTCAAATACAGAAATAGCAGCAGATTTAACTTGCAGAAAGTTGCTGTGTTCACACAGCCAGAGCTGCTTCAGGGGCACAGCCCTGAACCTTCTGCTCCCCAAAACAACTCAAGACTCGAGAAAGGAGAAACAGGGATCAGGCAGAGGGGGAAAATCCCAACTTCCCGGTCAAAAGAGGTTAAGAGAAATACAATTCCATCCCTTAACCCTGTGGAGATGGGATCTGTTGGCGTTTGCCAGCTCCAGAGGAGTTCACTCCACCTCGGGCAGATCGGAGGTGAAAGCAAATAATGCAACTGCAGCCCCGGAGAAGGCTGGGCTCTTAATTGACAGAGATTCCAGAGAGAGGGAAATAACCTCCAGTACCATTTGGGCAGCAGGTTTCTCTCCCAGCTGCCACCTCAAATCCTCGAGATCCCCGTTGGCCACCCAAAATTCCAGGCACCATTTCCAGCCTGGAAACAAACTCAGAATGCTCTCAGAGTGAGACCTTAAAGCTGGAGCACCTCAGCCCCCACACCTGCTCAATCCCTGCTCTCCCAGGGGCTCAGCCTGGAGAAAAGGAGGCTCCAGAGAGACCTTTTCTCTCTCTGGAATTCCCTGACAGGAGGGGGCAGCTGGGGGGGGGGGGGGGGGGGGGGGCGGGCTCTGCTCCCAGGGAACAGGGACAGAAGTTCTGAGTCATTTCAGGGAGTGAAGAGTTACAGGGCAGGAAACAAAGGCAGCTGAAGAAGATCTGAGACGATTTTCCCTTATTCTTACACACCTCAGACATTCAATTTTGTCCAAGTTTGTGTCTCGAATTTAAACCCAACTCCTTCCCTGTGGGAAGGAGGAGATGATCCCGGCCTGCCATGTGCCAGAGCGAGAGTGACAGAGGGAAGGATGTTACTTGGGGAAGGGTGGCACACTGACATTTCATCGTGGCTGATATGGCAGAGAGACTTCATTTTTTTTAACAGCAAAAGCTTCAATATTTCACAAAATCTGTGTTCCCTGTGATTATTTGTAAAGCATTGTGGATGGGCTTGGCACTTCCCTGACAGAAACACTGGCAGGGCTCTGCCTGGAGGGATCTATAATTGAAGATGGGAAGAGTGGATGGGAGGACAGGGATGCAGCAGAGGGAGATCAGAAAGAGAATTACGAATTCTTTCATTCTTTTCTGGATTTTTTGGGTTCTTTTAATGTGATCCATTTTAAATCCAGGCTTAAGATCTGATTCAACTTCAGATTTTTTTTGCTGCCCAAACTTTCTTCTGTCCCTGGCTGGAGCAGAAAACCAAAATTTCAAAATTCCTCATGAAATAAATAGGAGGGTGGTGTGGGAACAGCCTCACTTTCCCAGGTGGAAACACTTCCCTCCGGGTTTATCATTCTGGGAACAATTCTGGCCCAAAGAAGGGGAAGCACAGAGTGGCACTGCCAGGGTGTGACACGGCCAGGGCACAAGGAGGCCCTGGGTTCTCCTCCAGGTTTGTTTGTGGAAGGTTTGGGGTGGTTTGGGGTGGCTGAAGGGTTTCTGACAGCATTAATTGGGAGTCAATCCCCCTACGGATCCCCATTCCCAGTTCTCCCAGGAAGCTCCTGCAATGGTCTCTAAGGGGTTAATGGAATATCTGCTTTTCCCTGCACGGATGACGGGGCCCAAAGCACTTCCCTGGCCCTGCAGGAGCCCCAGCACTGAAAATCCCCGAGCAACACCTCGGAGCTGCCGCAGGCACCCAGACAGAAGGGGAAGGTGCCCATTCCCTCAGCTCCCGGCTGCCAGATGGGGGAATATTTTGGGCTTTTGGGAAAAGCGTTGGGTTTCCACCTTTTCCCTGCGTGTGAGGAAGCGCCTGGCACCAGGGAATGCTCTGCTGAGCTGGGAGGCCCCGGCATTCCTGGAGAGAAATCTTTAGGATTAGGTGGGGGATTACACCACCTGCTCCCTTTCCCTGTGGCTGGGGGCACCAGGCTGAGGGCACAGCGGGCGGGATGTGCCGGAGACCCAAATCCCACTGGAACCACGGCGTTTTCCATCCCCTTGGGTCCAATTCCGGGCAGGAGCAGCACCTGGAGGACAAAGCTGCGCGGCAGCCGAATGCCGGGTGACAAAACCCCTGAAAAACAGGCTTGAGGAAGTGGCTGGGTGGAAGGGTGAGCTGAGGGAGGTGGTAATTAGAGCACTGGGGGAAGGTGGTAATTAGAGCACTGGGGGAAGGTGGTAATTAGCTCTGCTGCTCACCGTGGCTCAGCCTTCAGCTGTCACTCACCCACGCCTGGAGCCTGTGGAACACGTTTCTGTCCCATCTGCGAGGGAAACGCTTCCCCTTCCCTCTTCCTGCAAAAGCAGAGGAATCCTTGTCCCTGGATGACCAAGGCCGGGCCAGGGGTGGAGACGCCATCCCTGCAAGGCTTCAAAAACCGTGGATGTGGCGCTGGAGGACAGGGGTGGCTGGGGAGCGTGCTGGTGGGGCTGGGTTGAGGGTTGGACTTGGCGATCCCAAAGGTCTTTTCCAGATATTCTCCTGCAAATAGAATGTTTATATAATAAAGCACACAATTTGGAGCTCGTTAAACAGTTATATTTCAGTCAAAACTCTGCACATAATCTCTTCATGAGGGGTTTTGAATTCCACCTCCCCTCTGCAGCAGCGATCCCGTGATTCCAACACGGATCTCCAGTCCCCTTTGGCATTTTCTGATTTCCAGGCAACATCTCATGGCCTCAAAAGCCTTGGTAGACTTAATCAAAACTGGGCTGAGTCTAAAGTGGACTCGAGCACAACGTTCAGGTGCAATGGATGCTGCTGGAATGGGGGCTCTAATGCCAGGTGTCACATCCTCCCAAACTTCCAGCTCCCGGAACTAGAAAGGAGCTTTAATGGATGGAAAAGAAATCCCCAAACCACAACCCCGTGGGAATCAGGGATGCAGGACTCGGCTGTGCTGCCATCACTCCCTCAGGAATAGCCAGGTTTAGCTCATTCTGTCTGCCCAGAGAGGAGGATTTGCCCCTGGATGCCCTGGAATGTTCCAGGCCAGGCTGGACACTGGGGCTGGGAGCAGCCCGGGACAGTGGGAGGTGTCCCTGCCCGTGGCAGTGCTGGCACTGGATGAGCTTGAAGGTCCTTCCAAGCCCAAATGGTTCTGTGAGTCTTAGAGCCCTGAAATTCTCATGACAGAGGTGGAACTGCAAGAGCTTAAGGTCCCTTCCCAAAGAAACCCCATTGCAGGACTCTGCAGCTTCTGGAGCCCTGGGTCCATGGAAATGCAGTTTCAGAGGAGCTCCGAGGAAATGGGTGTTTTGGGGAGAGCAGAGTGGCTGGAACAGAGGAACAGGAACGGTCTCCTCGAGCAAGCCCTTGTGTCTCAGGGAGCGGGATCGGCTCGCTCCTAACGCACCTGGTGACTCCCAGAGCGGGGGATGGAAATGCAGCCCAGGTCCGAAAGAAACCTCTGCGCATCATGCGCGGGCGCGCTGCCCCACTGCGAGCGGCCCCCGCGCGGGCGCGGTTGCTACTGCGCATGCGCGGGCCCGGTGGCTACTGCGCATGCGCGGGCGCGGTTGCTACTGCGCATGCGCGGGCGCGCGGGCTACTGCGCATGCGCGGGCCCGGTGGCTACTGCGCATGCGCGGGCGCGGTGGCTACTGCGCATGCGCGGGCGCGGTGGCTACTGCGCATGCGCGGGCGCGGTGGCTACTGCGCATGCGCGGGCGCGCGGGCTACTGCGCATGCGCGGGCGCGGTTGCTACTGCGCATGCGCGGGCGCGGTTGCTACTGCGCATGCGCGGGCGCGGTTGCTACTGCGCATGCGCGGGCGCGGTTGCTACTGCGCATGCGCGGGCGCGGTTGCTACTGCGCATGCGCGGGCGCGGTTGCTACTGCGCATGCGCGGGCGCGGTTGCTACTGCGCATGCGCGGGCGCGGTTGCTACTGCGCATGCGCGGGCGCGGTTGCTACTGCGCATGCGCGGGCGCGGTTGCTACTGCGCATGCGCGGGCGCGGTTGCTACTGCGCATGCGCGGGCGCGGTTGCTACTGCGCATGCGCGGGCGCGGTTGCTACTGCGCATGCGCGGGCGCGGTTGCTACTGCGCATGCGCGGGCGCGGTTGCTACTGCGCATGCGCGGGCGCGGTTGCTACTGCGCATGCGCGGGCGCGGTTGCTACTGCGCATGCGCGGGCGCGGTTGCTACTGCGCATGCGCGGGCGCGGTTGCTACTGCGCATGCGCGGGCGCGGTTGCTACTGCGCATGCGCGGGCGCGCGGGCTACTGCGCATGCGCGGGCGCGCGGGCTACTGCGCATGCGCGGGCGCGCGGGCTACTGCGCATGCGCGGGCGCGCGGGCTACTGCGCATGCGCGGGCGCGCGGGCTACTGGGGTTGCTACCCCTGCTGGGATTCAGGGCCTGCCTGGTCACGGGGTGCTTTGATAAGGGCTGGATTTAAATCCCAGATCTGAGAACAGACATGAAAGGTCCCTGGGTTTCTAGGGGGTTGAAAAACTCAAGCTGGATTCGCTGCAGAGCTGAAAAATCAGGGTAAGAGAGAGCAAGGAGTGGCCAGCAGGCCCAGGCTCCTGATCACGCCCCTGGGATCCATGGGATCCATAGGATCCACGGCCTCTGGCACGCTGCTCCAGCACCCTGCAGGGTGACTGACAGCCGGGCAGGGGAAGGAGCCACCAGCAGCTCTGCCATGTGCACCATCATTCACCTTGCACGTGGCCTAAACAGCCACCAAGCACTGATGGACTGACTGAGCCGAAAATATCGGAGAGATCTCAGTTTGCACTCCAAATTCCCTGCAGCCTGTTCCCTTCCTGATCCATCCCTTCAAGCAGCAAGAGTGGAATTCCTTCCATCGTTGCTCTTTCCCTCCTGTTTTCCACTCAACAAGAAAAAGAGCAGCCACGTGAACAGGAGTAAAAGCCCCAAACCCACAAAAAAGCACATTCTCAGCATCACTAATCCCTGCCAAACTGCCAGGAACCTTCCAAAACTACATCCAAGCTTGGAAACAGGGATCCAGTTGTTTGTTTAAGCAGCTATTGATCCAGTCTCTTCCAGCTAATTAAACTATTCACTATTTAAACTCATTAAACTGCTCATCCTGCTCCTGGCAGCCAGAGGCAAAGAAGAAATCGTGTCTAGATTAAATGGTGTTGGTGAATGTGCCCATCCCAGTCCTTGGAGAGGTTGGAATTGCATCCCTGTTCCTCTGCTCTCTTTTCCTTCCTTTTTCCTGCAGTGATTCCCACCCGGATTCCTCAGCTCCAGCTCTCTGAGCAGCCTCAGGGGGAGCATTTCATCCCCTTAGAGCCAACTCCATTTGTTGCATCCTTCATGCCTCAACCACCCCTAAAAGCAGGCAAGTGCTGATGGGCAGTGCAGCTGCTTCCACTTGGGAATGTTTCCAGTGGAACAGGGAGGGAATTCTGAGAAGCTTCCACCCACTGCACGTTATTGCTGGATAAAAGGTGAGGCAGCAAAGGATCAACAAAGGGAGATTTCAGCAAGACAAAGTCCAGACAGAGAGGCTGCAAGTGTGGCTGGGGCTGCTAAACTGGGAAAACTGCAAGGTCAGGCTGTGGGAACATGGATTATACTGAGGTCAGGAACTGGTGTTGGGAAGAGAAGGAGAAGGAGAAGGAGAAGGAGAAGGAGAAGGAGAAGGAGAAGGAGAAGGAGAAGGAGAAGGAGAAGGAGAAGGAGAAGGAGAAGGAGAAGGAGAAGGAGAAGGAGGAGGAGGAGGAGGAGGAGGAGGAGGAGGAGGAGAAGGAGAAGGAGAAGGAGAAGGAGAAGGAGAAGGAGAAGGAGAAGGAGAAGGAGAAGGAGAAGGAGAAGGAGAAGGAGAAGGAGAAGGAGAAGGAGGAGAAGGAGGAGAAGGGCCCGAAGTAACTGCACAGTGAATTTCCTTACCATGAGCCAGGCTCATTCCCTGAGCTGACCAATATCTCCGAGCTCCCCTTCATGGCACAGCCCTGCCAGTAAAGAACAGAAGTTCCTGCTGCTCCCACTGGAATTCTGTAGCGTGCCTGGCATTCCATACGTTCTGCTGCCTGAGAGTTCCTGCAGCCGTCCTCGGGAAGAGCAGTTCACTGCCACAGGAGGAACAAGAGGAAAGCAGCTGCCACTCTCGGGTTCTGTGCCCTGTAAAAAGTAAAAGCAGATAAAGATCAAAGCTCCATAAAGCTGGAACCATCTCCAACCTCGGGACAGCACTTCTGTGGGAAAAGCGTAGATGGGCCATTAGGAAGGAGATCATCATGCAAATGGGCAAGGGGGGGAATTAAATTCTGCTGCTTTCTGATTGAGGCCTGCTTCAATTTGCAGCCTTTATAATATCAGCTTAATGGGACTTTTTGTGCTTTAAAGAGGTTTTTATTAGCTGGGGGTTGTCCCTGCCTGGACTGAGGCACAGCACAATGAGTCTCCTGCCTCCTGAAGCCGTGTCGTTATCCCAGCATCTGAAATTAAAAACCAGCACTCTGGGAAACCTCTCTACTCTGAGGAGAAGTGTGAGGAGCGTTTGGGTCTGTGGAAAGCCTGGAACAGCTCTGAGAGACACCAAACATCCTGTGGATCCCAATAAACAGCAAAACATTCCAGCAGCTCCTTCCAACACCGCCCTTGTAGGGAACTCTGTCACCCCAGTGGGTATTTGTGGGAGTAAGGAAGAAATCCCACTAATGACCTCAGTGTGATCACCTCTGGTTCGTCTGGGGATAAATCTCCTTTATCCTTCTGGGAGAATAAAGGAATCCAATGCTGCCTTAATCCCCAGCTCCTCAGAGTCTGCATTTCCAGAATCCATCTCCTGGCCCAGCATGGGAAGGGTTGTCCAGCGCTGGAACAGCTGCCCAGGGCAGTGGTGGAGTCACCAACCCTGGAAGTGCTCATAAAATACATGGATATGGCACTTGAGTGTTCATAAAATACCTGGGTAAATACATGGGTAAATATAGGAATAAATACATGGGTAAATACATGGATAAACATATGGATAAATATAGGGATAAATATGTAGGGATAAATATGTATGGATAAATACATGGCACTTGAGGTCATGGGTTGGTGTGACCATGGTGGTGGTTGATGTTTGGACTTGATGATGCTAAAGGCCTTTGCCAGCCTCAACAACCCCAGGATTCCATGATTTTCTGCCTTTTTCTCCTGCTCTGGGGCTGAGAAACTCCTTGAGCGGAGCAGCAGTGGGAGCAGGGAGCCACAGGCTGCACATCAGAGCTCTGCAGGCACTTTTAATCCACCTCTCTTCATGTTCATGGAAGATGGCACAGGAAATCTCTCAGCCCGAAAGCATCTCCCCAGCTCTGCACACCCAGGACAAAGCCGAGGTGAATGATCCCCTCCAAGCTCCTTCCAGAGCCATTCCAGCGGCAACCAGAGGCAGCAGTTCCTAGAGAAACGGCTCCTATCCAATTCAGGAGCCTTCCCTTGGGGAGGAGACATCCATTTCCCCTTCTACCTGTCATTCTTCTTCATTCATGGACTCGATAAGGCAGGAAATCTGGCAGGCTTGAAGTAAAAAACGAGCTGTTCACAGCAAAGAGAGCCTCAGCGGGTAAAAAAAAAACAAACCCCAAACTGTTGGAATCAAGATGAAGTTAATAGGAGCAAAAATAAATAGAAACAGACCCTAAATGTAAATGAACATTACATCACCACTGGCATTTCAGCTCCTTTTCAAATACAGAAATAGCAGCAGATTTAACTTGCAGAAAGTTGCTGTGTTCACACAGCCAGAGCTGCTTCAGGGGCACAGCCCTGAACCTTCTGCTCCCCAAAACAACTCAAGACTCGAGAAAGGAGAAACAGGGATCAGGCAGAGGGGGAAAATCCCAACTTCCCGGTCAAAAGAGGTTAAGAGAAATACAATTCCATCCCTTAACCCTGTGGAGATGGGATCTGTTGGCGTTTGCCAGCTCCAGAGGAGTTCACTCCACCTCGGGCAGATCGGAGGTGAAAGCAAATAATGCAACTGCAGCCCCGGAGAAGGCTGGGCTCTTAATTGACAGAGATTCCAGAGAGAGGGAAATAACCTCCAGTACCATTTGGGCAGCAGGTTTCTCTCCCAGCTGCCACCTCAAATCCTCGAGATCCCCGTTGGCCACCCAAAATTCCAGGCACCATTTCCAGCCTGGAAACAAACTCAGAATGCTCTCAGAGTGAGACCTTAAAGCTGGAGCACCTCAGCCCCCACACCTGCTCAATCCCTGCTCTCCCAGGGGCTCAGCCTGGAGAAAAGGAGGCTCCAGAGAGACCTTTTCTCTCTCTGGAATTCCCTGACAGGAGGGGGCAGCTGGGGGGGGGGGGGGGGGGGGGGGGGCGGGCTCTGCTCCCAGGGAACAGGGACAGAAGTTCTGAGTCATTTCAGGGAGTGAAGAGTTACAGGGCAGGAAACAAAGGCAGCTGAAGAAGATCTGAGACGATTTTCCCTTATTCTTACACACCTCAGACATTCAATTTTGTCCAAGTTTGTGTCTCGAATTTAAACCCAACTCCTTCCCTGTGGGAAGGAGGAGATGATCCCGGCCTGCCATGTGCCAGAGCGAGAGTGACAGAGGGAAGGATGTTACTTGGGGAAGGGTGGCACACTGACATTTCATCGTGGCTGATATGGCAGAGAGACTTCATTTTTTTTAACAGCAAAAGCTTCAATATTTCACAAAATCTGTGTTCCCTGTGATTATTTGTAAAGCATTGTGGATGGGCTTGGCACTTCCCTGACAGAAACACTGGCAGGGCTCTGCCTGGAGGGATCTATAATTGAAGATGGGAAGAGTGGATGGGAGGACAGGGATGCAGCAGAGGGAGATCAGAAAGAGAATTACGAATTCTTTCATTCTTTTCTGGATTTTTTGGGTTCTTTTAATGTGATCCATTTTAAATCCAGGCTTAAGATCTGATTCAACTTCAGATTTTTTTTGCTGCCCAAACTTTCTTCTGTCCCTGGCTGGAGCAGAAAACCAAAATTTCAAAATTCCTCATGAAATAAATAGGAGGGTGGTGTGGGAACAGCCTCACTTTCCCAGGTGGAAACACTTCCCTCCGGGTTTATCATTCTGGGAACAATTCTGGCCCAAAGAAGGGGAAGCACAGAGTGGCACTGCCAGGGTGTGACACGGCCAGGGCACAAGGAGGCCCTGGGTTCTCCTCCAGGTTTGTTTGTGGAAGGTTTGGGGTGGTTTGGGGTGGCTGAAGGGTTTCTGACAGCATTAATTGGGAGTCAATCCCCCTACGGATCCCCATTCCCAGTTCTCCCAGGAAGCTCCTGCAATGGTCTCTAAGGGGTTAATGGAATATCTGCTTTTCCCTGCACGGATGACGGGGCCCAAAGCACTTCCCTGGCCCTGCAGGAGCCCCAGCACTGAAAATCCCCGAGCAACACCTCGGAGCTGCCGCAGGCACCCAGACAGAAGGGGAAGGTGCCCATTCCCTCAGCTCCCGGCTGCCAGATGGGGGAATATTTTGGGCTTTTGGGAAAAGCGTTGGGTTTCCACCTTTTCCCTGCGTGTGAGGAAGCGCCTGGCACCAGGGAATGCTCTGCTGAGCTGGGAGGCCCTGGCATTCCTGGAGAGAAATCTTTAGGATTAGGTGGGGGATTACACCACCTGCTCCCTTTCCCTGTGGCTGGGGGCACCAGGCTGAGGGCACAGCGGGCGGGATGTGCCGGAGACCCAAATCCCACTGGAACCACGGCGTTTTCCATCCCCTTGGGTCCAATTCCGGGCAGGAGCAGCACCTGGAGGACAAAGCTGCGCGGCAGCCGAATGCCGGGTGACAAAACCCCTGAAAAACAGGCTTGAGGAAGTGGCTGGGTGGAAGGGTGAGCTGAGGGAGGTGGTAATTAGAGCACTGGGGGAAGGTGGTAATTAGAGCACTGGGGGAAGGTGGTAATTAGCTCTGCTGCTCACCGTGGCTCAGCCTTCAGCTGTCACTCACCCACGCCTGGAGCCTGTGGAACACGTTTCTGTCCCATCTGCGAGGGAAACGCTTCCCCTTCCCTCTTCCTGCAAAAGCAGAGGAATCCTTGTCCCTGGATGACCAAGGCCGGGCCAGGGGTGGAGACGCCATCCCTGCAAGGCTTCAAAAACCGTGGATGTGGCGCTGGAGGACAGGGGTGGCTGGGGAGCGTGCTGGTGGGGCTGGGTTGAGGGTTGGACTTGGTGATCCCAAAGGTCTTTTCCAGATATTCTCCTGCAAATAGAATGTTTATATAATAAAGCACACAATTTGGAGCTCGTTAAACAGTTATATTTCAGTCAAAACTCTGCACATAATCTCTTCATGAGGGGTTTTGAATTCCACCTCCCCTCTGCAGCAGCGATCCCGTGATTCCAACACGGATCTCCAGTCCCCTTTGGCATTTTCTGATTTCCAGGCAACATCTCATGGCCTCAAAAGCCTTGGTAGACTTAATCAAAACTGGGCTGAGTCTAAAGTGGACTCGAGCACAACGTTCAGGTGCAATGGATGCTGCTGGAATGGGGGCTCTAATGCCAGGTGTCACATCCTCCCAAACTTCCAGCTCCCGGAACTAGAAAGGAGCTTTAATGGATGGAAAAGAAATCCCCAAACCACAACCCCGTGGGAATCAGGGATGCAGGACTCGGCTGTGCTGCCATCACTCCCTCAGGAATAGCCAGGTTTAGCTCATTCTGTCTGCCCAGAGAGGAGGATTTGCCCCTGGATGCCCTGGAATGTTCCAGGCCAGGCTGGACACTGGGGCTGGGAGCAGCCCGGGACAGTGGGAGGTGTCCCTGCCCGTGGCAGTGCTGGCACTGGATGAGCTTGAAGGTCCTTCCAAGCCCAAATGGTTCTGTGAGTCTTAGAGCCCTGAAATTCTCATGACAGAGGTGGAACTGCAAGAGCTTAAGGTCCCTTCCCAAAGAAACCCCATTGCAGGACTCTGCAGCTTCTGGAGCCCTGGGTCCATGGAAATGCAGTTTCAGAGGAGCTCCGAGGAAATGGGTGTTTTGGGGAGAGCAGAGTGGCTGGAACAGAGGAACAGGAACGGTCTCCTCGAGCAAGCCCTTGTGTCTCAGGGAGCGGGATCGGCTCGCTCCTAACGCACCTGGTGACTCCCAGAGCGGGGGATGGAAATGCAGCCCAGGTCCGAAAGAAACCTCTGCGCATCATGCGCGGGCGCGCTGCCCCACTGCGAGCGGCCCCCGCGCGGGCGCGGTTGCTACTGCGCATGCGCGGGCCCGGTGGCTACTGCGCATGCGCGGGCGCGGTTGCTACTGCGCATGCGCGGGCGCGCGGGCTACTGCGCATGCGCGGGCCCGGTGGCTACTGCGCATGCGCGGGCGCGGTGGCTACTGCGCATGCGCGGGCGCGGTTGCTACTGCGCATGCGCGGGCGCGCGGGCTACTGCGCATGCGCGGGCGCGCGGGCTACTGCGCATGCGCGGGCGCGGTTGCTACTGCGCATGCGCGGGCGCGGTTGCTACTGCGCATGCGCGGGCGCGGTTGCTACTGCGCATGCGCGGGCGCGGTTGCTACTGCGCATGCGCGGGCGCGGTTGCTACTGCGCATGCGCGGGCGCGGTTGCTACTGCGCATGCGCGGGCGCGGTTGCTACTGCGCATGCGCGGGCGCGGTTGCTACTGCGCATGCGCGGGCGCGGTTGCTACTGCGCATGCGCGGGCGCGCGGGCTACTGCGCATGCGCGGGCGCGGTTGCTACTGCGCATGCGCGGGCGCGGTTGCTACTGCGCATGCGCGGGCGCGGTTGCTACTGCGCATGCGCGGGCGCGGTTGCTACTGCGCATGCGCGGGCGCGCGGGCTACTGCGCATGCGCGGGCGCGCGGGCTACTGCGCATGCGCGGGCGCGCGGGCTACTGCGCATGCGCGGGCGCGGTTGCTACTGCGCATGCGCGGGCGCGGTTGCTACTGCGCATGCGCGGGCGCGGTTGCTACTGCGCATGCGCGGGCGCGGTTGCTACTGCGCATGCGCGGGCGCGGTTGCTACTGCGCATGCGCGGGCGCGGTTGCTACTGCGCATGCGCGGGCGCGGTTGCTACTGCGCATGCGCGGGCGCGGTTGCTACTGCGCATGCGCGGGCGCGGTTGCTACTGCGCATGCGCGGGCGCGGTTGCTACTGCGCATGCGCGGGCGCGCGGGCTACTGCGCATGCGCGGGCGCGGTTGCTACTGCGCATGCGCGGGCGCGGTTGCTACTGCGCATGCGCGGGCGCGGTTGCTACTGCGCATGCGCGGGCGCGGTTGCTACTGCGCATGCGCGGGCGCGGTTGCTACTGCGCATGCGCGGGCGCGGTTGCTACTGCGCATGCGCGGGCGCGGTTGCTACTGCGCATGCGCGGGCGCGGTTGCTACTGCGCATGCGCGGGCGCGGTTGCTACTGCGCATGCGCGGGCGCGGTTGCTACTGCGCATGCGCGGGCGCGGTTGCTACTGCGCATGCGCGGGCGCGGTTGCTACTGCGCATGCGCGGGCGCGGTTGCTACTGCGCATGCGCGGGCGCGGTTGCTACTGCGCATGCGCGGGCGCGCGGGCTACTGCGCATGCGCGGGCGCGCGGGCTACTGCGCATGCGCGGGCGCGCGGGCTACTGCGCATGCGCGGGCGCGCGGGCTACTGGGGTTGCTACCCCTGGTGGGATTCAGGGCCTGCCTGGTCACGGGGTGCTTTGATAAGGGCTGGATTTAAATCCCAGATCTGAGAACAGACATGAAAGGTCCCTGGGTTTCTAGGGGGTTGAAAAACTCAAGCTGGATTCGCTGCAGAGCTGAAAAATCAGGGTAAGAGAGAGCAAGGAGTGGCCAGCAGGCCCAGGCTCCTGATCACGCCCCTGGGATCCATGGGATCCATAGGATCCACGGCCTCTGGCACGCTGCTCCAGCACCCTGCAGGGTGACTGACAGCCGGGCAGGGGAAGGAGCCACCAGCAGCTCTGCCATGTGCACCATCATTCACCTTGCACGTGGCCTAAACAGCCACCAAGCACTGATGGACTGACTGAGCCGAAAATATCGGAGAGATCTCAGTTTGCACTCCAAATTCCCTGCAGCCTGTTCCCTTCCTGATCCATCCCTTCAAGCAGCAAGAGTGGAATTCCTTCCATCGTTGCTCTTTCCCTCCTGTTTTCCACTCAACAAGAAAAAGAGCAGCCACGTGAACAGGAGTAAAAGCCCCAAACCCACAAAAAAGCACATTCTCAGCATCACTAATCCCTGCCAAACTGCCAGGAACCTTCCAAAACTACATCCAAGCTTGGAAACAGGGATCCAGTTGTTTGTTTAAGCAGCTATTGATCCAGTCTCTTCCAGCTAATTAAACTATTCACTATTTAAACTCATTAAACTGCTCATCCTGCTCCTGGCAGCCAGAGGCAAAGAAGAAATCGTGTCTAGATTAAATGGTGTTGGTGAATGTGCCCATCCCAGTCCTTGGAGAGGTTGGAATTGCATCCCTGTTCCTCTGCTCTCTTTTCCTTCCTTTTTCCTGCAGTGATTCCCACCCGGATTCCTCAGCTCCAGCTCTCTGAGCAGCCTCAGGGGGAGCATTTCATCCCCTTAGAGCCAACTCCATTTGTTGCATCCTTCATGCCTCAACCACCCCTAAAAGCAGGCAAGTGCTGATGGGCAGTGCAGCTGCTTCCACTTGGGAATGTTTCCAGTGGAACAGGGAGGGAATTCTGAGAAGCTTCCACCCACTGCACGTTATTGCTGGATAAAAGGTGAGGCAGCAAAGGATCAACAAAGGGAGATTTCAGCAAGACAAAGTCCAGACAGAGAGGCTGCAAGTGTGGCTGGGGCTGCTAAACTGGGAAAACTGCAAGGTCAGGCTGTGGGAACATGGATTATACTGAGGTCAGGAACTGGTGTTGGGAAGAGAAGGAGAAGGAGAAGGAGAAGGAGAAGGAGAAGGAGAAGGAGAAGGAGAAGGAGAAGGAGAAGGAGAAGGAGAAGGAGAAGGAGAAGGAGAAGGAGAAGGAGAAGGAGAAGGAGAAGGAGAAGGAGGAGGAGGAGGAGGAGGAGGAGGAGGAGGAGAAGGAGAAGGAGAAGGAGAAGGAGAAGGAGAAGGAGAAGGAGAAGGAGAAGGAGAAGGAGAAGGAGAAGGAGAAGGAGAAGGAGAAGGAGAAGGAGAAGGAGGAGAAGGAGGAGAAGGGCCCGAAGTAACTGCACAGTGAATTTCCTTACCATGAGCCAGGCTCATTCCCTGAGCTGACCAATATCTCCGAGCTCCCCTTCATGGCACAGCCCTGCCAGTAAAGAACAGAAGTTCCTGCTGCTCCCACTGGAATTCTGTAGCGTGCCTGGCATTCCATACGTTCTGCTGCCTGAGAGTTCCTGCAGCCGTCCTCGGGAAGAGCAGTTCACTGCCACAGGAGGAACAAGAGGAAAGCAGCTGCCACTCTCGGGTTCTGTGCCCTGTAAAAAGTAAAAGCAGATAAAGATCAAAGCTCCATAAAGCTGGAACCATCTCCAACCTCGGGACAGCACTTCTGTGGGAAAAGCGTAGATGGGCCATTAGGAAGGAGATCATCATGCAAATGGGCAAGGGGGGGAATTAAATTCTGCTGCTTTCTGATTGAGGCCTGCTTCAATTTGCAGCCTTTATAATATCAGCTTAATGGGACTTTTTGTGCTTTAAAGAGGTTTTTATTAGCTGGGGGTTGTCCCTGCCTGGACTGAGGCACAGCACAATGAGTCTCCTGCCTCCTGAAGCCGTGTCGTTATCCCAGCATCTGAAATTAAAAACCAGCACTCTGGGAAACCTCTCTACTCTGAGGAGAAGTGTGAGGAGCGTTTGGGTCTGTGGAAAGCCTGGAACAGCTCTGAGAGACACCAAACATCCTGTGGATCCCAATAAACAGCAAAACATTCCAGCAGCTCCTTCCAACACCGCCCTTGTAGGGAACTCTGTCACCCCAGTGGGTATTTGTGGGAGTAAGGAAGAAATCCCACTAATGACCTCAGTGTGATCACCTCTGGTTCGTCTGGGGATAAATCTCCTTTATCCTTCTGGGAGAATAAAGGAATCCAATGCTGCCTTAATCCCCAGCTCCTCAGAGTCTGCATTTCCAGAATCCATCTCCTGGCCCAGCATGGGAAGGGTTGTCCAGCGCTGGAACAGCTGCCCAGGGCAGTGGTGGAGTCACCAACCCTGGAAGTGCTCATAAAATACATGGATATGGCACTTGAGTGTTCATAAAATACCTGGGTAAATACATGGGTAAATATAGGAATAAATACATGGGTAAATACATGGATAAACATATGGATAAATATAGGGATAAATATGTAGGGATAAATATGTATGGATAAATACATGGCACTTGAGGTCATGGGTTGGTGTGACCATGGTGGTGGTTGATGTTTGGACTTGATGATGCTAAAGGCCTTTGCCAGCCTCAACAACCCCAGGATTCCATGATTTTCTGCCTTTTTCTCCTGCTCTGGGGCTGAGAAACTCCTTGAGCGGAGCAGCAGTGGGAGCAGGGAGCCACAGGCTGCACATCAGAGCTCTGCAGGCACTTTTAATCCACCTCTCTTCATGTTCATGGAAGATGGCACAGGAAATCTCTCAGCCCGAAAGCATCTCCCCAGCTCTGCACACCCAGGACAAAGCCGAGGTGAATGATCCCCTCCAAGCTCCTTCCAGAGCCATTCCAGCGGCAACCAGAGGCAGCAGTTCCTAGAGAAACGGCTCCTATCCAATTCAGGAGCCTTCCCTTGGGGAGGAGACATCCATTTCCCCTTCTACCTGTCATTCTTCTTCATTCATGGACTCGATAAGGCAGGAAATCTGGCAGGCTTGAAGTAAAAAACGAGCTGTTCACAGCAAAGAGAGCCTCAGCGGGTAAAAAAAAAACAAACCCCAAACTGTTGGAATCAAGATGAAGTTAATAGGAGCAAAAATAAATAGAAACAGACCCTAAATGTAAATGAACATTACATCACCACTGGCATTTCAGCTCCTTTTCAAATACAGAAATAGCAGCAGATTTAACTTGCAGAAAGTTGCTGTGTTCACACAGCCAGAGCTGCTTCAGGGGCACAGCCCTGAACCTTCTGCTCCCCAAAACAACTCAAGACTCGAGAAAGGAGAAACAGGGATCAGGCAGAGGGGGAAAATCCCAACTTCCCGGTCAAAAGAGGTTAAGAGAAATACAATTCCATCCCTTAACCCTGTGGAGATGGGATCTGTTGGCGTTTGCCAGCTCCAGAGGAGTTCACTCCACCTCGGGCAGATCGGAGGTGAAAGCAAATAATGCAACTGCAGCCCCGGAGAAGGCTGGGCTCTTAATTGACAGAGATTCCAGAGAGAGGGAAATAACCTCCAGTACCATTTGGGCAGCAGGTTTCTCTCCCAGCTGCCACCTCAAATCCTCGAGATCCCCGTTGGCCACCCAAAATTCCAGGCACCATTTCCAGCCTGGAAACAAACTCAGAATGCTCTCAGAGTGAGACCTTAAAGCTGGAGCACCTCAGCCCCCACACCTGCTCAATCCCTGCTCTCCCAGGGGCTCAGCCTGGAGAAAAGGAGGCTCCAGAGAGACCTTTTCTCTCTCTGGAATTCCCTGACAGGAGGGGGCAGCTGGGGGGGGGGGGGGGGGGGGGGCGGGCTCTGCTCCCAGGGAACAGGGACAGAAGTTCTGAGTCATTTCAGGGAGTGAAGAGTTACAGGGCAGGAAACAAAGGCAGCTGAAGAAGATCTGAGACGATTTTCCCTTATTCTTACACACCTCAGACATTCAATTTTGTCCAAGTTTGTGTCTCGAATTTAAACCCAACTCCTTCCCTGTGGGAAGGAGGAGATGATCCCGGCCTGCCATGTGCCAGAGCGAGAGTGACAGAGGGAAGGATGTTACTTGGGGAAGGGTGGCACACTGACATTTCATCGTGGCTGATATGGCAGAGAGACTTCATTTTTTTTAACAGCAAAAGCTTCAATATTTCACAAAATCTGTGTTCCCTGTGATTATTTGTAAAGCATTGTGGATGGGCTTGGCACTTCCCTGACAGAAACACTGGCAGGGCTCTGCCTGGAGGGATCTATAATTGAAGATGGGAAGAGTGGATGGGAGGACAGGGATGCAGCAGAGGGAGATCAGAAAGAGAATTACGAATTCTTTCATTCTTTTCTGGATTTTTTGGGTTCTTTTAATGTGATCCATTTTAAATCCAGGCTTAAGATCTGATTCAACTTCAGATTTTTTTTGCTGCCCAAACTTTCTTCTGTCCCTGGCTGGAGCAGAAAACCAAAATTTCAAAATTCCTCATGAAATAAATAGGAGGGTGGTGTGGGAACAGCCTCACTTTCCCAGGTGGAAACACTTCCCTCCGGGTTTATCATTCTGGGAACAATTCTGGCCCAAAGAAGGGGAAGCACAGAGTGGCACTGCCAGGGTGTGACACGGCCAGGGCACAAGGAGGCCCTGGGTTCTCCTCCAGGTTTGTTTGTGGAAGGTTTGGGGTGGTTTGGGGTGGCTGAAGGGTTTCTGACAGCATTAATTGGGAGTCAATCCCCCTACGGATCCCCATTCCCAGTTCTCCCAGGAAGCTCCTGCAATGGTCTCTAAGGGGTTAATGGAATATCTGCTTTTCCCTGCACGGATGACGGGGCCCAAAGCACTTCCCTGGCCCTGCAGGAGCCCCAGCACTGAAAATCCCCGAGCAACACCTCGGAGCTGCCGCAGGCACCCAGACAGAAGGGGAAGGTGCCCATTCCCTCAGCTCCCGGCTGCCAGATGGGGGAATATTTTGGGCTTTTGGGAAAAGCGTTGGGTTTCCACCTTTTCCCTGCGTGTGAGGAAGCGCCTGGCACCAGGGAATGCTCTGCTGAGCTGGGAGGCCCCGGCATTCCTGGAGAGAAATCTTTAGGATTAGGTGGGGGATTACACCACCTGCTCCCTTTCCCTGTGGCTGGGGGCACCAGGCTGAGGGCACAGCGGGCGGGATGTGCCGGAGACCCAAATCCCACTGGAACCACGGCGTTTTCCATCCCCTTGGGTCCAATTCCGGGCAGGAGCAGCACCTGGAGGACAAAGCTGCGCGGCAGCCGAATGCCGGGTGACAAAACCCCTGAAAAACAGGCTTGAGGAAGTGGCTGGGTGGAAGGGTGAGCTGAGGGAGGTGGTAATTAGAGCACTGGGGGAAGGTGGTAATTAGAGCACTGGGGGAAGGTGGTAATTAGCTCTGCTGCTCACCGTGGCTCAGCCTTCAGCTGTCACTCACCCACGCCTGGAGCCTGTGGAACACGTTTCTGTCCCATCTGCGAGGGAAACGCTTCCCCTTCCCTCTTCCTGCAAAAGCAGAGGAATCCTTGTCCCTGGATGACCAAGGCCGGGCCAGGGGTGGAGACGCCATCCCTGCAAGGCTTCAAAAACCGTGGATGTGGCGCTGGAGGACAGGGGTGGCTGGGGAGCGTGCTGGTGGGGCTGGGTTGAGGGTTGGACTTGGCGATCCCAAAGGTCTTTTCCAGATATTCTCCTGCAAATAGAATGTTTATATAATAAAGCACACAATTTGGAGCTCGTTAAACAGTTATATTTCAGTCAAAACTCTGCACATAATCTCTTCATGAGGGGTTTTGAATTCCACCTCCCCTCTGCAGCAGCGATCCCGTGATTCCAACACGGATCTCCAGTCCCCTTTGGCATTTTCTGATTTCCAGGCAACATCTCATGGCCTCAAAAGCCTTGGTAGACTTAATCAAAACTGGGCTGAGTCTAAAGTGGACTCGAGCACAACGTTCAGGTGCAATGGATGCTGCTGGAATGGGGGCTCTAATGCCAGGTGTCACATCCTCCCAAACTTCCAGCTCCCGGAACTAGAAAGGAGCTTTAATGGATGGAAAAGAAATCCCCAAACCACAACCCCGTGGGAATCAGGGATGCAGGACTCGGCTGTGCTGCCATCACTCCCTCAGGAATAGCCAGGTTTAGCTCATTCTGTCTGCCCAGAGAGGAGGATTTGCCCCTGGATGCCCTGGAATGTTCCAGGCCAGGCTGGACACTGGGGCTGGGAGCAGCCCGGGACAGTGGGAGGTGTCCCTGCCCGTGGCAGTGCTGGCACTGGATGAGCTTGAAGGTCCTTCCAAGCCCAAATGGTTCTGTGAGTCTTAGAGCCCTGAAATTCTCATGACAGAGGTGGAACTGCAAGAGCTTAAGGTCCCTTCCCAAAGAAACCCCATTGCAGGACTCTGCAGCTTCTGGAGCCCTGGGTCCATGGAAATGCAGTTTCAGAGGAGCTCCGAGGAAATGGGTGTTTTGGGGAGAGCAGAGTGGCTGGAACAGAGGAACAGGAACGGTCTCCTCGAGCAAGCCCTTGTGTCTCAGGGAGCGGGATCGGCTCGCTCCTAACGCACCTGGTGACTCCCAGAGCGGGGGATGGAAATGCAGCCCAGGTCCGAAAGAAACCTCTGCGCATCATGCGCGGGCGCGCTGCCCCACTGCGAGCGGCCCCCGCGCGGGCGCGGTTGCTACTGCGCATGCGCGGGCCCGGTGGCTACTGCGCATGCGCGGGCGCGGTTGCTACTGCGCATGCGCGGGCGCGCGGGCTACTGCGCATGCGCGGGCCCGGTGGCTACTGCGCATGCGCGGGCCCGGTGGCTACTGCGCATGCGCGGGCGCGGTTGCTACTGCGCATGCGCGGGCGCGCGGGCTACTGCGCATGCGCGGGCGCGCGGGCTACTGCGCATGCGCGGGCGCGCGGGCTACTGCGCATGCGCGGGCGCGCGGGCTACTGCGCATGCGCGGGCGCGCGGGCTACTGCGCATGCGCGGGCGCGCGGGCTACTGCGCATGCGCGGGCGCGCGGGCTACTGCGCATGCGCGGGCGCGGTTGCTACTGCGCATGCGCGGGCGCGCGGGCTACTGCGCATGCGCGGGCGCGGTTGCTACTGCGCATGCGCGGGCGCGGTTGCTACTGCGCATGCGCGGGCGCGCGGGCTACTGCGCATGCGCGGGCGCGGTTGCTACTGCGCATGCGCGGGCGCGCGGGCTACTGCGCATGCGCGGGCGCGGTTGCTACTGCGCATGCGCGGGCGCGGTTGCTACTGCGCATGCGCGGGCGCGGTTGCTACTGCGCATGCGCGGGCGCGGTTGCTACTGCGCATGCGCGGGCGCGGTTGCTACTGCGCATGCGCGGGCGCGGTTGCTACTGCGCATGCGCGGGCGCGGTTGCTACTGCGCATGCGCGGGCGCGGTTGCTACTGCGCATGCGCGGGCGCGGTTGCTACTGCGCATGCGCGGGCGCGCGGGCTACTGCGCATGCGCGGGCGCGCGGGCTACTGCGCATGCGCGGGCGCGCGGCCCTTCTTATATTAAAACTAAAATTTTCACTCTGTCCCCTGTAGTTTTCCTCGTATGTACCTTCAAAACGTTCATTCTGTCCCTCACAGATTAGCTCAGGTCTTTTCCCTCAAATTGTCTCTGTCTGTCCCCTACCGATAAGAACCTCAATTTTCATCCCAAAATGTCACCTACTAATTGCCCCGATTTTACCTCAAAACGTTCATTTTCTCCCATACAAATTAACTCACATTTTACCCCCAAAACGTTCGTTTTATCCCCTACAGAACGTGCCCAGCATCCGAGCAACAGGACCGCGAATGCCTGGCGGCAGCAGCGCCACCGCTCCGCGATTTGCGCTCTGGCCACTGAAGCCCCACACGGCCGGGACAAGCATGAGGCGGCGGCACCCACGGAAATCGTGAGGTCGTGGCCTGCGGTACGGGATGTTACCCCCTGAGCGGCAGCACCGAGCGTAAAAAGCCGCCGCGCCCGCACGGCCTTCCCGCGGCGCTGCGCGTGGGTAGCTGCGGCCGCTCCCTGCACACGCGCAGCTTTCTTCAGCCGGCATCGTTGGGCCAATGCGCGCCTGCAGCTGCTCCCCGGGGTGGCTGTAGTGCCTCCTGTGCACCAGCAGGTGGAAGCAGCGAGCAGCACCACGCAGCTCTCCCGCTTCCCTGCGCGCACGTCGCTTTCTGTCATTGCACCCGTGCGGTTTTCCGCGTTACTGCACGGGCACGGCTTCTCAATTTACTGCGCGTGTGCCGCTCTCCAAGTCGTTGCTCATTCCTTTGCTTTTTTGAGTTCTGCCGCTTATGTGCAGGTATTTTTGCTGGGGTTTTTTTAGGTTTGAGGAGTTTTATTACTGCTTTTTAACTGCACGTGCACGGCGCTGCTGAGTTCACATGCACGGGTGCGGTGTTCTTACTTGCGGTGTTAGCGAGAAGGAGAAGAGCCCAGCCCGTGCTTGGGTTCGGGAGGAGTGCAGCAACGCGCAAGACGAACGTTTGAAACAACGCAGGTCAGCGCGGTGCAAACGACCTGGCAGGTGAGGGTAGCGCACAGAGAAAGGCTACTACGCGCACAGTAGCAGAAGTCAGAATTGTGACACGGAAAAACATGCTTTCCTTCTCGCCCCCGATACAGGAGTCCAGGATGGACGCTTGGAGCACGTCCATCAGAGCACCAAGGACCTCTGCAGGAGCCACAGCCCTAAAGACTCACGATGGCACTGAACACCTCTGTGCTCTGTTAACCAAAGACTGGGGCAGATCATGCCTGAAGAAAGAGTGGTCTCTGTTTTTTTCCAAGCTGCTACAGAAACAAACAAAGGTAGAAAGGTAAAAATGAACAAAGGAGGGAAGGTGAGAAAGGTCGTTTGAAAGTCAAAGTCAGAGAGAGAGAGAGAAAGAAAGTCAAAGTCAGAGAGAGAAAGTCAAAGTCGGAGAGAGAAAGTCAGAGAAAAGAAAGAAAGTCAGAGAGAAAGAAAGTCAGAGTCACAAAGAAAGAGAAAGAAAAATAGAGAGAAAAAGGAATAGAGAAACAGAATAGGGTTTGAGAGAAAAAGAAATCGAGTTTAAAAGAGAATTAGTGTTGAAGAGAAAAAAAGAAACTGAGAAATAGAGTGACAGAGACATCCAGAAACAGTTAAACAGTGAGAAAAAGATAAAGAGTTAGAAAAAGTCAAGGGAGGAATAGACTGAAAAGTAAAGCAAAGCAGAGCAGCAAAGCAAGAAATACGGCGAAAAAATTACTAAACCACACCAAAGGAAGAGAGCAACCAAAAGGGGGGAGGGGGGGTATCTTTATTAGGGTTTATTCAACTTGATTGAACGAGGGTTTTTTATTTACACTTCAGCAAAGCAAGTGGAAATAACAACATACACAAGCACAAATACAATCCATATGCACACTGGTCAAAGTCCAATTGACATACAGAGCAATATGTGCAAGTGCAGCAGCAAACACCAACACAGAGCAACACAAGCCAACCCCCTATCAGTACAATGGAACAATTGTTCTATTTCTGGAAAATTCATTACATTTTATTGTTTCAGGAAACCCAAAACAACAGCAGCACAGGGAGAAGAAAACACTCATCCACCACACACCTCCTTCAGCTGACACACAAACCCACCCTCGCTCTCGTCTCGAGAGCACCCCATGGGAACGCGGTTCCCGGGAGCCCCAAAATCATCCCGCCTGACAAATCCCCGGCACGGTCGGCACCCAAACCCTGGCGATGAACGGCACCTCACAGACCGGCCGGGTCCCAGATAAACAAACCCAGCCGGGAGGGAAAACATCCCCAGACAGCGCAGCTGGGTTGTTTTTACTCTGAGTTTAAAAAGCAGCTGAAAAGCCTGAAAGGCAAAACTCACACACACAAGGTTAGGACCATTCCACACACGCACTCTTCTCGCAGGCAGACAGACACAGGCACACACACACACAGTCACACACCCTTCAGCTTACACCCTGACTGCAGCCCTTACTCCAAACATCCCAGCCATGGAGATGCTCCGACACAGCTTCTGGATGCCGCTCCTCGACGTCGAACGGCGCGCGCCGGGAAAATCGGCAGCGTCGGTGACCGCGGAGATCCGGAGCCGCCTCGGGGACCTGCGAGACAACGGGAGGCGGTCAACGAGACGCCGAGGGCTGGGAGTTATTCCCACACCGGGCCCGTAAGTCTTCTGCCCAAAAACCCATGAAAAAGAGATGAACCACTAAGTTTTATAACTCTTCTACTTAACCGTGACCCTACGTGCCGGGGCAGGGCAGCTCAAACCCAGAAAGCACACAGGGAAGTGTTTTACCATGTACAGCCCCGTGAAACAGAGTGGGCCGAGAGGCAAGAACTAAAACGCAGGGGAAAGCAGGGATTAGATACAATAAAATGTCGGTAGGGCCTTTTTTAAGCTGAACCTAAGTCGATCACTACATCAGGTTGAACTCTATGTTCACTTCCAAAGACATATGTCTTTTCAAATCCAGACAGCTGGTTTAGAACTTCTGTGTTGCTGTTTAGACATCAAGCTTTGGGGCTGAGGTTTTTTTATTCCCAGGTGCTTGCTGGCAGTAAAAATACACTTCACATCTGCAGTGTGTGCACGTGGCTTGGGCTGTGGATTCTGGGGCAAAAAAAATTCAGGAATCAGGGAAAGAAAGAGACGGAAAAGAGAAAGAGAAAGGGAGTGTGAAGGGAAAGGGAAAGGGAAAGAAAGGTGGAAGAGAGAAAGGGAAAGGAAAGGGAAGGGAAGGGAAAAATTAGACATAAAAATAATATTAAACCCAAAAATAAAAATAAATATGATGCCGCTCCCCATCCCGTTCCCCAGTTCCCCATCCCATCCCCCGCTCTCCATCCCGTTCCCCCACTCCCCCATCCCGTTCCCCCGCTCCCCCATCCCGTTCCCCGTCCCGTTCCCCCCCGTTCCCCATCCCGTTCCCCGTCCCGTTCCCCATCCCGCTCTCCCGCTCCTTGCTCACCGCCCGGGCCCGTCCGTGCCCGCCCGCCCCAACCGCTCCCGCCGATTCCAACTGGCCACGCGCAGCCCCGAGCCGCCTCCCCATTGGCCAGCCCTCGGCCCGCCCCGCCTTCCCATTGGCCGCTGGGCCCGTCAATCACGCGGGAAACCCCGCCGCCCGCAGGCGCTGTCCCACGGCGGCCGCTGGAATGCGGCCCGGGCACATCCCCAAGGGAAAAGGAGGCACAAAATGAGGAATTGGGAAGTAAAAGGGGAAGGCTGCGCAGCGCCCGCGGCGCCCCGACAACGAGGAGCAGCCCCCACTCCTCTCCCCATCTTCGTTTTGCACCCCCGAGCCCTGCACGTTATCAGGGAGCAGCCCCAACCCTCTCCCATCATTAACTCGGAGATATTCCATGGTTTTTCCAAACTGCTGAATTTATTGTGCTGAAGAGCCGCTTCGTTCAGCACACACCGGTCCATAGAGCTGCATAGAAAAGTGCTGAGATACAATTCCAGGCTTCCCCAGCCCATCTCCAGGTGTCACCCCCAGCCCTCCCAGGGGCTCCCAGTTCCCAGGGCAGAGCAGAACCAGCACCCAGCCAGCAGCTCCTCGGTCCTGCGAGGTGTGTGGCACTTCCAGAAGTACACGATGCCTTGGAGCAAGCTGGCCAAACAATTCCACACCTAAACCCTTCAATCCCTGCACGTCAAGGCAGACTCACAAATGCCCAAGAATTCGCACCTGCCATGGAAAAGTTAAAAGATCAACGTCTGCCTGAACTGCATTTGCAGAGTCCAATTGCACCCATTTTGCTCTGCCTCACGCTCGCAAATTGCCCGGAACGTGCTGTGTACAACAGCCTGGAAACCATGGAAAACTCCTGACACTGGTATCCCGACTCTGCCTCCTGCAGACACCCAGCTCAGGGAAACCTTTGCAGCAAAGCACATCCCAAAGGAGCTGTTTTCCCCGAGGAAGCCCAGCAGCAGCAGCTCTGCTGGGGAAGAGCATCCTTCAGTTCCTCTGCTGCTCACTTGACCAGAGAGCTGTTCCTAGGCCACATTCACTGCCCCACCCTGGATGAAATACCTGCACCCCCCCTTCCAAGTGCTCACTGCTCCCTGCTGTTCACGTGACCTTTTCTACATCAAACTACCAGGAACAGTGCCCAGACAAATGGAGACCTTTCAAAAAAACAAAAACAAAAACAAACAAACAAAAAAACTGGGTTTGCATAAATAAGCACTGAACCTAAAAACTTTTATGTTTCCAGTATTCCAACCATGTCCAGATGGTGAGCAGGTGCTAAAAATAACAACAGAAAAGCACAAAAAGACACAAATCTTCCTTCTCGACCTTCAATATCCTCAATTCAGGAAAATCACCAAACTCAACAGCTCTATATAGAAGGGGAAAAAACCCCACGTGTACTTTGAGCTGGTGAGAAGAACAGGAACCTGCAGCAATAAAGGCTGCACAGTCCACAGCAGCGAGAGCTCAGCACACGTCCAGACAGGCAAGTCCAGCACCTAAATTAAAAAAAGAAGAAAAAGTTGATTACTTTTTTTAAAAGTTACTCTAAGTTAGTAAAACCAAACCAGCCTTTGCTCTTGATTTTGGCTCACTGATGCACACACACACACACAAGAAGCCAACGGTCACACAGGGCCCCCTTGCAGAATTCCTGATCCAAACCCTCGCCTTTCCTGCCCAGCACTGAGGGAAATCTGACAGAGGATTCATAAAGAGCCCTCGCTGAGAGCAGTCATCGCCCCAGGCCTTCAGGCTTGGCAAGATCCTGAAGTGAACGGACCCAAATTCAATTCCTAAATCTGAATCTCTGACAAGTCCTGTTAGAAAGATAGCGGACAGTCCATCAGAACACAGAATTAAAAGGCTGCACAAGGAATAACAGAAGCTTTTCCAGGAATAGCACAAGTTCCTTCTCTCCCTCACCGGTCCAGCACCGTGAGACCGAACCTTGGGCCCCAGGAGACAGGAGAGCTGTTATCAACACTCGAACCTCCCAAGCGTTGTTATTGCTCAGAGAGCTGCGCTGGCACTGAGCTACTCCCATGCGCCTGCAGGGCTCTGGGGAGGGGCAAGATGACGTCCCACTCCTGCCTGGAGAAATTTCAACACCCTAAAAAGTCATTTCCCTTCTCTCTCTCTGAGCCACGGCCAAAGCAGCTGTGTAGAACAACCCGGGGGATTTATGGGAGGGCTGATTCTCTCAGGAAAGACCCCAGACCCTGAGGAAACAAAACCACCCCAAATTTCCAGCTGGAAACACGCTGCCTCCTGAACGGGAGCGCACAAAACTCTCTAGAGCCAGACAGGAGGTGACAGACCGGCAAAAGCCAAAAGATGTGCTCTGCTTGCATGCACTCTCTGACTGGTAATTCCACAGGAAATTCCCCACGGATCGTCAGCAGTCGCCTACAACTTGTCCTCTGCAATCATGACTGCCTTGGCTTTCTGTGGAAGCGTTTCAAACATCCAGGGAGGGTTCAGGGCCTCGGCTGGCTCGTTTATGGCTCTTCCTGACAGGCCCAGGCCAAACCCAAGCACCCCCCTCACTGCTCCAGCCCCAGGTTCAGGGAAATATTGATACGGCTTAGAAATACTCTCCTTCCCTGAAACTCAGTCCCTCCCTGCACATCCCCGGAGAGGATTTACTCCGTCCTTTGTTCCCGACAGCACCTCTCCAGCGCAAATCCCACTTCACACAGACACTGACTAAGCAGACCTAAGGCAATGGTTCCAGCAGCAGCTGCAATCCCGAGCTCCCTCTCCTGCACAGCTCATCCAAGCACTCCCAGCAATCTCACCTCGGCCCAGACACCCTCTGTCCTCAGAGGGAAACACAACCCGATGGCACGCAGCTCTGGCACCACATTCCCTCTTCCCTTTTTCCAGCACACCAGGCTGCTGGCAATGGCATTCCCATGGCAGTTCATCCCAGCACAGAGAAGAGGAGCCTGTGACTTACCCGCACCATGGGCAGGACAAGGGGGGCCCTAGCTGGCAGGGACGGGTTCTTCTAGCACAGAGGTTTCTGAGCCCAAAAAGGAGCCTTGCTTTGGCTTCCCTGACTTATTCAGCAGCCCTCTGGAAACACGTGGCAGGGAGGGAAGCTGCTTTTCCTGACACCATTCAGCTGCCAAAACCAGTAACCCCTCCACAGTGCTCCTGCAGCCTTGCCTGGCCCTGGGGCCATAGAGCAGGAGCCTTGTGGGCATGAACCTGCCCCTGATTCATCCCCTGAGCAAAACCCGCTAGTGAAAGGTGGTGAGAGCAACCAGGGCAGGGGTGGTAAGCAAATCTGGGACCCCTTAGGAGAGGCCTGTGCCACCAGAAATGTAGAATGGTGTCTTTCAGTTGAAGGGGACATACAGTGTTCATCTAACCCAGTTGCCTCACCAAATACGCTATCTGACATACAAAATAATAAGCAGAAACCTTATTTCTGATATTTCCTCACTTCTAAGTCTCAGAACTTGCAACTAAACCTACTCCATCTGAAAATCTGCGAATGTCATTTATTAGATTATTTGTAATCGTCCTCGCTGCTGAAGGGTTAACATGGTGTCCTTATATCCTGATGCTTATCAATAATTAAGGACACAGCAGAATTCTTCACTAAAATCTACTGTAGTCTTTTCCAGAACTGATTTCTAATCCTTTCCAAGACAGCTGCACAATTTATTATTAAAAAAAAAAGTGCTGAACCATATTTCACAACTTACCAGCTGCCTGCCAGGGCAGAGGGGTGCATGGCTCTGGCAGGGAGGGCACAGCCTCAGCACCAGCCTGCCTGGAGAACCTAGCTCTGCTCAGTGCCTCAAGCAGCAGTGCCTCAGGAAGGACCCTTTCCCAGCCCATCCAAAAGGACATAGGCACTTACTGGTCTGGCCACAGGGAGGGGGTGAGTGCTGCAACGGGGAGGCTCCTGCACAAGTTTGGAGTGGGCAAAGAAGGCACAACTGAGAAGGAATGGCCACCTCAGCCCCTCTCCTTCATTACAGCTCTGCACCTTCCCCTACCTGTAGGTCATAGGGAGAGGTGACAATGGGCACTGAGGGAATTAGTTGGCTGAGCAAGCTGGTGGGCAGAAGGTCCAAGAAGCTGACTTGCAAAAAAACCCCAAAACCTAGAACGGTTCATCGTGATTAACCACATATCAGAAATGCCTTCCTCTCTAATGGTAAAGCCACTGACACACTTCTTCTTCTCTTGCTTTGTCATTTATCTCGTAAATCAACCCATCTGCTTTCAAACCAAACGTGCCAAGTAAATATGAAGATTATTAGGAAGCCTTTTTATTTCCCTAGAGCAAATTAAACAGCTGGAGGTTACATTTTTTTTAACATTGCCAAGCTGTTACCAGGCGTAACAAAAGGCAGTTGGCTGCACACACAGCCCCGCAATGTTTCACTGGGCTGATGCAGCAAAATCAAGGAACTTGTGCCTTGCACCCAGCTGCAAATGCCAGCGACGCACCGCTGATTTTATGGCAACTGTCACACCAGGAGAGCTGATCCTCCCAGACAGTGGAAGTACACAATTAGGTCACATTAAACATCGAGAAAATGCCACAGCAGTTCCACATGCCAACTACAAGGGAGTGACACTGGAAAACAGTTCCTAGCTGGCAAGAGCCATCCCAGCATCAGTGCATAATAAACTGCTAAAAGTTGACAGATGAAGTCTGAGGGTGCAGAAGCGTGAGCAATCACCCAAACAGAGGGATTCATAACATTTTCCCACAAGGCAGAGAAGTAAGACAGGCAAGCACCAAAGCCTGGTTTATTCCCCCTGGGAAGCCACCGCTACCTCCTGTTCACAGAAACAGAGGGGCTGGGTACAGCATTCCTTCAGGAGGGTTTCCTTTAGGGCCAGAATAACAAGATGAAGCAGTGGTGCTCACAGCAGAAGCTTCAGACTTGTGTAGGCTTTTTTTTCCATGTACAACACCAAGCTCCTAGCCTTACCACAGGAGCAAAAGTGTTTGCAGTGTCCTGACCATTGCACCCACACACTACAAAGTACGTCCTTGGCCAGAGGTGGACAAGCGAGAAAAGCACAGCCCACTCTGCTTACAGAAAGCCTTTTGCATCCTGTCAGCACCACCTACGTTCAGCTTAGTCCAGTCTTGCACACCTGAAATCAAAGGTAGTTATGAAAGGCAGCTGTTGTCACAGATAACAGACATTCTGTTGCACAATTATTTGGTGCTCGCCACAAATTGCACCGAAACAACTTCTATGCCATTGCCACAACAGTGGTAATTCTTTAAAACATGAATAAAAGGGCTCTGTACAGGAGGGCAATGCTGCATGGGGAGAGAACACACCACACCATGTAAACTTCAACACTGTGAGAAGTGTCAGTCTATGTCTTTTTACTCCCATATACTCCCATGTATCTTGAAACTACTTGTGGAATCTACTGATTACAAAAGCATGCTTAATTTTGCCTGTGATCAAAGACACAGCCATGATGCAGCAGCAAGCAGTGCACCTCAGGGAAACATCACACAGTTTTTCAGATGGTAAGTGGGCAGCACAGCTTTCTCAGCACATGAATTAACACCTCAATTCTTTAAAAGTTTCCATTTTACCAGTTTCTTCACCAGCACTAGTTGTCGTGATCAGCAGTCCTGTTGCAATATCTCCTCTGCATGCATCCTCACAGAGCATCCCCATGGTTCGCTCCCAAACACAAGAGCAAGGCTATTCTTTACACTTTTAGGTCAGCCCTTTAGCACAGGCCAAGAGCAGCAGCTCATCCCAAAAGCAGCTGTCAGAAAGGCACAGGCAGATACGCACGCAGGAAGTAACCTCCTGAGGTACTGCTGCTGCACTGCCCGTGACCAGGTCTGAGAGCAAAGCCACGCACCAGCACATGCTAAGAACCAAGCTGAGGGCTTAGAGGAAACAACCAACCTCCAAGATATTTTGAATTGTGAAACTTAACTTAAGCTACAGCCCAGAACAAAGAAGTTATGACACCCTCATAAACCAGATTTAGTCTGCTCTGTCATGGCACAAGATTACAATGTCACACTTTCACAGAATGGTTAAAGATTGGAAAGGGACCACTGGAGGTCACCTAGTTCCCAGACATGCAAGGGTCCCCCAAAGCAGCTTATTGAGGATTGTGTCCAGATACCTTCTGAATACCTCCAAAGAGGGAGACTCCACAACTTCTCTAGGCAATCTGTTCCAGTGCTTGGGCATCCACACAGTAAAGTTCTTGCTCATGTACATCAGTTTCTGCCCGCTGCCTTTTGTACTATCGTTGGGCAAAACCCAACCAGAGCCCGGCTCCATCCTCTTGGCACTCTCCCTTCAGATACTGATAGACTTTGATGAGGTTCCCTCTCTGTCGTCTCTTCTCGAGGCTGACCAGGGCCAGCACCCTCTGCCTTTCCTCACACATGAGATTCTCCTTAATCATCTTTGTCACTCTAAGCTGGACCCTCTCCAGAGGCTCCATGTCTCTCCTGTCCTGAGGAGCCCAGAACTGCACACAGCACTCCAGATGCGGCCTCAGCAGGGCCGAGCGAAGGCGTGGGGTCCGTCCCTCCCGGGGAGGCTCCGGCGGCCTGTGTGAGGGCCGGGCAGGAGCGGGGCGCGCCGGCCGCTCCCTCTCGCGGCCGCGGGGCCGCGCTGGGCTCGCAGCGCTGCGGCTGCCGGGCCCTCGCTCCCGGCAGGGCCCGGCCTGGGCCCCACCGCCCGTGCGGGAGCACCGGCCGCCGGACCCGCCTCCCGGGACACAGCCCCGCTCCCGCCCGACCCCGGCCCCGCTTACAGCACCTCGAGCCCTAAGTGACAGCTGGGCTTCGCAGGACCGAGCGCCATGGAAAAAGGGAATCCAGCCGAAATACGCACGCCTCACACTCCCAAGCTGTAGGGTGGGCTCTGATGAGAGCAAGAGCTCATCAAGACAGGCCCAGCCTAACCTGGGGGAGACCTGCGACAGAGGAGCTTGAATGTCCCATACCTGGGAAAGCAACAAAAAGCCTTAACCCAAAATTATTTAAGTAGTTCATATTCAGCATAAGTTTTCCTCCCTAATTCCCCATGCCCTCCCCACGACCCCAGCCAGCCTGGGTTTTGTAGAGTAATTTTAGGGCTCCGTGTTTCTGACCAGATCTCATCTACCGTGACATGTGACAGAGCCCAGCGAGTGGAAGGCTCCAGCCCACAGATCCCCAAGAAAATCTAAGATTTCCTTGCTGCTCATGCAGTTTTCTCAGACTCTTTGTCAAAAGTTATTGGTGGCTATTTTTTAAATGAAAGGAGTAGAGGGAACATAGCTTTGAGGCATATTGGGCTAGCATATTGTTCAGACTCTGTACAGGGACAATAAAGCTTTTAGGATCTTTTGATTGACATATATAATGAAGGTAGCTGTCAAACCTTTGTGCAGCAATTTTATTTCGTATTGACAAGCTATTTCACTGGCCAGGGTTTTGCATAAAAGGAATCATTCACATTGCTGTGGTGCTGCTATTTACAGAGCCTAGAGGACAGTGGCATCACTACAATATAAAGATTAATATTCAAATTTCTTTTGAAATACATAACTCTGTATGCAACCTATCCTACGTGCGCATCTTCATACAGGGAGAAAGGCATTGTTCTGCAGAGAGAAGGGGGCCTGGAGCTGCTGGGGGTTGTTGTTCATTCACTGAATCATCATGTAGCCTTTGAAAAGCCACTTAGTCACTCTGCAGTTGAATGTTTCTCTCTGGGGAGCAGAGAACAAAGCCTCAACACAAACTGCCATCACTGTTACCAGTCAGTGGCAGAGCTCACAGAGCCAGCATGGGGTCAAGGGGCTGCTCTGAGCAGCCCTTGTGTGCACAAAGCCCAGGACAGCTGTGCTCCTCCCAAAGAAGCTTCTTTCTCCTGCCAAAGCAGTGGCAGGGTCAGCTTGGGCTACCTGAGACAGCAGTTGCTGCTTGCCCACTACCTTTCTTTGATTATGAACAATAACTTGCCAAGAAATCACTAGCCTCAGAGAAAACAGGCAGAAAGCAAACGAGAGGGCAAAGCAAAACATAAAGGAGAGGGGGGAAAAAAAAAATCCACATAAGCAAGGATGACTCTCACACTATTTGCTATGCAGTCAAGCCCACAAGTGGGTTGTGTATCTGAAGGTGGAAATACAAAGACGTGTCCTGTTCCCTGGGGAAAGGTAAGCAACTTCTCAAATGATCTTTAGAGGCTATTATCAGTCTCGCACTAGCACTGACATACCCTGTGCCCAAAGCCACAGCATGCACACACTGTATCCATAAAAAGAGATATTCATAGCTCTGCAGCTCATAGAAGTGCTGTGCCCGTGCTCTGGTACCAGTATCATTTAAAACAAAACAAAACAAAAAAAAGTTTGAGTTGCAAGTGAGGGCATGGAAGAACTTGCACGGCAAGAATTTGGAAAGAGCATGGTAATCCAGCTTGGTCAATGGGCACACAATTTTTTAAGAGTGTACCACGTTTGTTTGTTCAGTCATTCCTATATTCATTTTCAAGTCCAGAGACAGCAGCTTCATGTCTAGCCCCAAAATAACAGCACTGTCTGAGACAAAACCAGCTTGGTCAGGGGTACCAGAGCTTTTCCCAGCCCGTTTATGTAATAAAGCATTATATACAACTGTTGGAAAACATACCAGTTTAAAAATCTTTTATCTATGACTTTAGCCAGGTTTGCTCATCTTTGCCCCAGGGGAAGGGAACTGAAGCTTCTTTCCAGGGCATTGTTTCTCTAGGTGAGGCCTGATGGGCTTAGCATTTCAACAGACTGGGAGTAGCCCCAACAAGATAAAGCCATCGATGGAACATCAACAGAACCAACAGAACGTCAGCGGCCATCTAGGAACATCTACCCCAGACTCTGCCTCCAGCAAAGACTGATAAGAAATTCAAGCAATGAAGATCTAATTAACATCAGAAGCGAAGAAATCCGGATCTAATAGGAGAGCAGATACTAGGAACTACACAACTTGAGACCAATGAACACTGACCCAATTCGTTTCTATGAGTTTTGACTGCAAAAAAGATCTGAAAATTCTAGTAAAGATCATGTGTCATGGAATGATTCTCTCTGCACACCCGGGCTATGTGCGGATGAGATGATTTCTGTGGTACATCCTGGCCAGAGAAGAAAGTAGTGCCTTGACTCTCTAACATTAAAAATGTTGTTGGAGGGCTTTTTGTTTTTCCTGCAGTTTCAGTGACACAACCAGGAAGCAGAACAGGAGCTTTATGTCCCTGTTACTTGGGTCCTAAAATACAGAGAAAGAAGACAGGGCAGAAAGCAAAGAAGAAAAACAGAGCTTTGTCCTCATTCACATGATAGCCCTGTAAGGCTCTAACCCAAAAGATGTAACTGTATAGTGAAACATCTATGGGGGACTCTCTTGCCTGGCACAGAGGGGTTCTGCAGATAGACTTCCAGGGTGGGGAAAGAGTACCAAGTCGGCAACACAAATTACTTCAGGCCAAACTCCAATACATAACTAGAGATTCCATAGATACATCCAGCCTTAAGCCCAGGTGTTGGGTGGAGTCGCGGGAGACAAGCACTCAAGGCATGATGTTCAGCAAGTCTCGATTTATTTTTCAAAACTACACTTACTTATAGTACCTTTAATTAGCTCATACATATTGCAAAAGTTGAGCTCCTCATTGGTGGGAGCTATTCCGTGGGATCTGCAAACACGGTGGTCTTATCTTTCTCTTCCATATGGTTTCTGTCTTCTTTCTTATCTGAATGCACACTGTTATTTATGCAACCTCTTGCTCAAGGACTCAGTGTCTGCATCTTTTCTAAGCCTCCTGTGTTATCATGACCTTTGCTCTTTAGCCATTCTTCAGAAAGACTCTCAACACTTCCCCTGTTTTCTTTTTGCATGATCATAGTCATATTGACTGACTTCGAAATTAAATTTTTTATACATGACATTATACAGCTAAGCATAAGTAAACCAAGCAAAACAATTATTAGCAACAGCATTAAAGATTTAATCACACTTTTCATCCATCCTTCTAAGCCCATCCACTCTGTAAGTCCTTCTAATCCGAAAAATCCGGAGTCTTTTTTTATTTTTTGGGAGTGTTCAATCAAATTCTTAATTTCGGCGTGGATGGACTTAGAATGATCCTCAAGATCCATACAGCACATTCCTTCAAAGTCTTCACAGCCATGGCCGTGGGCTAAGAGTAGAAAATCTATAGCTGCTCTATTCTGAAGCAGGGCGTGTTGGACTGAACTCAGATCTTCTGCAAGTTCAGACAACACTCGGCTGGTACCGTTTGCCTGTTTAACTACCCAACATGCCAGTTTTTCTAAGTGACGATGGGCTCGTGCCGCAGCTGCACCAGGAACAAAAAGGGAGGTAAAAAGCACTTCTGATTTGCTCCATAGCGTGAGGTCATCCTGACATTCAGGTGTTATAGTTTCTGTTAAAGACCTCCGCCATCGTGTTCGGTGTGTAGCATTAGGATGGTGCTGTGGAAGTGCAAGACTCAGTTGGCCAAAGGTACAGGGCCCACCTACAGGCCTGGATGGAATACCTGACCAGGCACGATTCCCACAAATTAGGAAAAACCCTCTGGGTAACTTTCGAGGGAAAAACGTTCCAGGGGCTGCAAGAGATCGATTTCTCACGGTAATGTTGCACCATTCTAAATCCCACTGTGAAGCATTGCCAATAGGATAAATCAAGGTGGGGTTGGATTCATTCAGTCGACAGCCATTAAGGCTGCCTTCTTGGCATAAATCACGTGAACTATTAATATAAATACAGGCTGTAGCGTTAAGAGAATCAACTAGTTCTATCTCTTGTGGCTCAGGACCCACCGGGAGTTTATCATCCCAGCTATCATACTCTTGTAGGCCAGTGGTAATATTCATTGTGGATTTTAATGGTCTAATAATTTTGAACTGGTTCTGGGTCTCGATTACGAAGTTACGCCATGTATTATCTGTTAGTGGTACTCCAACTAAGCATGTCAAAAATGGGGTACTGGGTGTGGCTAGGGAGGCACAGAATGTTGTGGTGTTCAATTCACGTGCCAAGGAGACCCAGATATTATCTCTAGGGTCAAACACTTTAGGAGGATAGGAAAGGGGGTGACCCATTACTGAGCCTGCGATTAGCAGCACGATGCTTAAACCGCCGGCGAACATGATCCCACTTTCTTGGGTCAACTTGCCACTGAATGGGGACCCCGATATTTGGTTGGCACGAGGATTGCAAAACTACAGAGTAGCTATCGGCTAAGATCTTTTTTGCTAAATGCTGTACTGACCACGCTAATTCTCTTAGCCGCAGATCTTCAAGATTTTCAACTAATTGCAAACTGTCAATGATATTTTTGCCTGTGAGTTGTACTAATGCTCCTTGAGCCGTCTCACGGTGCCAGTGAAAACTGCAAGACTGACACCAAAACCCTTCTGATAGATGTTGCTGGTGGACCCACCACTGTAAATTACAGCCTCCGCAAAGCAATCTTACCCACGCCTTATGATTATTACAATTACATGCAAGGCAACTAGACTGGCAAAAGCGCAAAAAGTGTCTCTGCAAATGTGGGAGGAGATAACCCTCTATCTCCTGTTCAGAGTCCACAAGGAAGGTAATGCAAAACCGCTGCTCAACTTCCTGCAGGATTTGTGAGATCTTCCTCTGTACCCTTCTTTTCTTCTTCTGTTGTGGGTTGCTCATCAGTGACAACAGGCTTAGTCCATTTGGCCGGAACCCATAGGGGACCTGTCGGAGTGGACACACATAAGTAACCTCTTCCCCAGTACAAGGTTTTTACAGGATCCTGCCAAAGTCCCGTCTTGGGGTCTTTGTAGCGCACCCAAGGCATGGGCGTCGGGGGTTGAGGATAGGTTCCAAGGTGATGGACTCTGCCTGATACAGCAGGAGACAACGCTTCCGTGGGCGGGAGGTGAGATCAATAGTGAGTAAGGTCAGAGATCCAGTAGAGCCAGGACTTGGCTGACACCTAGGTGCATCACAAACAGGCGGAATGCTTGAAGCCAGATGTGGTAATGGTACTAGTTGTGCTAACTTTTGTCCTGCTGGGATCTTAACGGGAGGATAATCGGTATGTGCTAAAATAAAAATTTCTTTAGCGGAGTCAGCATCAACAAGACCAGTCTCTACTAGGAGTCCCATTGTAATTGCAGATGAACGACCTACAATAAGTCCTCCCATAGCTTGGCCATTAATGTACACAGGTCCGATGACACCAGTGGGAATGTGATGGATTTCTGATGTTAGCAACTCGGTATCTACTGAGGCTGCCAGGTCCAGGCCGAGACTTCCGCTTGTCGCTGGGCGGGGACAGGTAGAGGTGCTGGAGCGGTTACTTGTGTCGTCGCGCGGCCGCTGTTCGCGCTGGGTCGGGGGTTTCCCTGTTTCTTGTTGCTATTACGGCATGCGTTCGAGTTGTGCGTATTGGATTGACACTTGTTGCACCAGATTCCTGCGGCTGTACATTCGCGACGAATATGACCGAGTGTCCCACAGCGATAACACTTCATGCGGCCACCTGGAGCTGGGCGGGGACGTGCTGCTGCCGCTTGGAGAGGAGCAAGGGCTGCCATAACCTGATTTTGAGAGCTAATAGCCTGTTCTTTAAGCCCTTCACCTAATTTTGCTAAAGCCTGTGCTAAGAACAGCTGAGAGCCAGTGGGCATGGTAGCAGCCTTTTCTAGGAGCTGCTGGACAGTCCAGTCCCCTGGGGTGGAAGTAATGAGGGCACGGGTGGCTTGATTGCCATTTTGTAAAAGGCATTGCTTAAGTAACGGGTCATGCATATGCTCTTGAACCCCAGCTTTTGAGATGGCTTCCATAACTTTGTCAACAAAAGAGCCTAAAGATTCCTCTCTGCCTTGCTTAATGTTCATATACATAGGGATCCCACCCGGGGCTCGGACTTTATCCATAGCTTTCTTAGCAACTGCCATAGCTTCCCGCAATTTAGCAGGGCCTAGTGCAGCCTGAGCCTCAACCCTCATATGTTGACCCTGTCCTAGTAGTTCATCTACAGTGATATCTGCTAACGGATCTCCCTGGGGTCTAGCGAGATCTGCACTAACAGCTGCCTCCTCCCTCCAGCGAGCCTCAAAAAGCAGTCGCTGATGCGGGGTATACATGAGCTTAGTAATGCCTTTAATGTCAGCAGGAAGAAGGGTAAAAGCGTTAAAAATATAATCAAGCATCTGTTTAACTGGTTCACTGGTGACACCGTAATTCCCCACCGTTGCTCGTAGCTGAGCTAACAGCTTCCAATCCAGATTAGTCACCTGCGCGATATTGCCGCCCCCTTGCGGATTAGGGACAAATAAGACAGGGAACGCTATGCTGTCCTGAGCAGCCGCCAGCATGTCAGAATCACCCTTTTGTAAGCCCTCACGAGCAACCGCAGCCCAAAGTTCTCGATGGCCCCTAGCCATGGCCTCCGCGAGGTCAGACTCTGCCCCAGGGACAGGCTCAGGGCTAACAAAGGGGTTTCGCGAGCGAGAACAGTCCGGCGGAGACGGGTGAGGCAAGGGCGGAGGAGCAGGCTGCGGCAAGGAAGGCGTGGGAGGAGCAGGAGGTGGGGGGGGGGAAGGCGCGGAAGGCAACTCAGAGGCAAGAGCCTCAGGGGGTACGTGAACCGTAGCAAAGGTGGGGGGATTAGGCGGACCAGAGAAGGGAGAAGGACCATGTTCCCCGTAAAGACGATTACGGTCCTGTGCAACTTTAATCTTTTCTGCGGCTTTCTTTTCTGCCTGTACCATTAAAAGTTCATTATAAACAACTCTCCATAGTTTAGCTATCTTTTTAGCTGGCTTATCGTCATCTAAGACAAGATCCCAAAGTTTATCACTATACGCGCGCCACTGACTTAATTCATGAATGGAGTGGGGGTCAGTGAAAAAACCGTAAGAGCGCGCATGCGTTAAAAGAGCGGGGAGGTCTTTATCAAGATCAATCCCTTTAAAATTACGCTTAAGTAAAAAAGCCTTGAAAAGTTCCTGTGCTGCTTGCCTTTCCATACTTACGTCGGTACCGTTGCTAGCCCCTCCAGGCTTCGGCAGCACGTATCGGCGAGCCCGCCTGTGCGGTCGCTCGGGCGCGGAGGAAATCGTTGCAGTATACGAGACCTCTTTCGCCGTCCGTCTAGCTGCGGGACCCGACCCCAACGCAACTCCCCCGTCACATAAGGCTAGGGCAACTTCTCCTGTTCGGGCGCCAGATGTTGGGTGGAGTCGCGGGAGACAAGCACTCAAGGCATGATGTTCAGCAAGTCTCGATTCATTTTTCAAAACTACACTTACTTATAGTACCTTTAATTAGCTCATACATATTGCAAAAGTTGAGCTCCTCATTGGTGGGAGCTATTCCGTGGGATCTGCAAACACGGTGGTCTTATCTTTCTCTTCCATATGGTTTCTGTCTTCTTTCTTATCTGAATGCACACTGTTATTTATGCAACCTCTTGCTCAAGGACTCAGTGTCTGCATCTTTTCTAAGCCTCCTGTGTTATCATGACCTTTGCTCTTTAGCCATTCTTCAGAAAGACTCTCAACACCCAGGAGCAATACAGGTGGAGAGAACGGAGCCTGGGTGATTAAAACTACCTATTTAAGCAGTTCAAGGTAGCTGGAAGCAGCACTGGTGCCTCTGGGTTTCTCTGTTCATTATTTAAGGTGAACATAAAAACACAGAGTGCAGGAGCCCAAGGATGTTCCTCACTGGCTTCAAGCTGGCAGTTTGCTAAAAGCAGCGCTCCTTGGTTTCCTTGGTTTGCCGACCAGCAGTGCCACCTCCCCTCCCTGCTGCCACGGTGCTCAGCCTTCCCCAGGGTTAACAAAAGGGCACGTTACTCTGCTTCGCCAGATTTCAGCTCTGAGAATTTCATTCTGAACAGTTCAGCATCTGCTTTGGCCAAAACAGTTCCGCTATTTCCAGGAATATTATTAAAGGAAAAATATACTGCTTGGCACACGCTACCTAAATTCAGGCAACCTTTTATATGAGGATCTCTAGCTTCGGAAGGGAAATTTTGAAATCTGGCAGAGAGGTGACCTTTGTGGTAGAAATGTGTCTATCCCTATCAAAACCTACCTACCTTTGGCCAGATTACAGAGCAGGGAAATACTGCAGTTAAGGGCACGGTAACGAGTTCTGAGAACTGCAGTTACTTGCTGTTTCTGCTGTGGGCAAGAGGTCCCTGATCTCCTGCAGAGCTGCAGCTTGTGCTCACCCACTGCCTTGGCCAGTTACGGCTGCACAGGTCCTCCATGGCTGGATGACAAAATTACAGAGCCAAGGGTGAGCGGAGAGACCAGCATTCCATCTGACGCCTACATACATTCCCGTAACTTTCGGATACGGGACAGCCCCATCTGCCACACAGCCCAGGGTCAACGTCAGCATCACGAGTGCTGCGCAGGCACGAGGGCACTGCAGGAAACAAACTGCGACCAAAAAACCCAGGGCCATTACAATACATCGATGCACAGCTGGAAGAATTAATGTCAAGCAGACAACGGCATTGCAGACGTCCCCTAATAACGAAGGCTTGAATCTGCTGTCTCAGTAAAACTCTCTAAACGAGGTTTGTGTGCAGCTTATGGGGAGTTTCTGAAAGAAATATAAATATAGGCCATCATTCTGCAAAGCTTCACAAACCCAAACCCTTGCATTCAGGTGCCATCTCTCGGACTTTGCTGCAAAATCAAGGCCATTCACGTTAAAAGCACAGACAAGAACATCTGCTCAAACTGATGTGTTTTAACTGTATTAGTTAATTATCCAGACAACTCTTCTTATGTCATGGAAATGCAGTTTGAACACTGGCAGATAAATGCTCTTGCATTAAAAAGGGAGAAATCAGTATTTGCTGTTGGATGTAAGCAGCCATTAGAAGAAACAGTCCCACCTTTCACCCAAGCATACCTTCTCCCCATCTTCAGCACATTATGCAGTCCTTCTGTGTATCCGTGTGTGGGATCTCAGGACTCATATCCATATACCGAGAACTGGCATGTCATCATCATCCTGGAGAATGATTTCAGTTCATTAAGTGCTGCTAGGAAAAAGATATAATTCCTCTCACCAAAAGCCTCAACAGGCTACAAAGGAAGAGTACAAGGAAAAGTTAACTTCTTTCTTCATTATATGTATGCCCTTTCCTCATGCATAAAGCAGGAGCAACACAGAACTTCTATACATACAAAGAAGTTCTATAGATAGATAGATTATATACTTCAGTACATATATGTACGTAGATAGATACAGATCTATGTATTATTATGTACATACTTCAGGTCTGGTTAAAGCACAGCGGCGAGCAGAGGGGGTCTGTGGTGCTTTCATTCCGTGAGAGAAGAAAACCGTACCTCCTGCAGAAGGCAAACTGTCCGTGCAGACTGCAGAAGGCACTCAACAAACAATTTTGGTTTGTCACTCAAGTGCTTGGTTAATGATTCACCCTGAACAACCAGGCAAGGAAGAAGCGAGCTTGTTCTCCTTCAGTGCACTGGCTGCATTAAGAAGAAAGAGCTCAATGTGGAGCCAGTGCAAGAGAGAAACTTCCCACCTGCACTGCTGCAGGAAACTCTTCCCAGGAGTATGAACTGGGATTATGTATCACAACAGCAGGTACGGCTGGAACTATGGAACCAACCCAGCCACACACGGACCTTGTGATATATTTTTCATTAGCAGAACCCAGATCCTTTACGCAGTAGTTGCCTCCCAAATGTGGAAACTGCAAGATAAAAAGCACATTTGGGTGACTTCTTGATGGGTGACTGCAGAGCCACAGGCTCATCTCAGATCTCCCACAGACCCAGCCTTGGAGTGCCTGCAAATTCCTTTTTTCCTCTTATGCTTCTGAATGGTTAAAGGCAGCGTGGCGAGCCATTTTACAGGGGATTTCAAGAAAATGACACGCTTGATGTTTACATGTTTTTGCCCATGAGACAACTTTGATATGCCTTGTGAAACACATGCTTTCACAGAAATCTGAGGAGGAAAACGACATCACCAAGAACAGTAAAATCTTGTTCTGTTTGGAACAGACAATTTTAACAAGACTGTTTTAACGGGAATAGCATTTGGTAGATATTTTTAAATGTTGGCAGCAGGTTTTGCTAGACAAAATTTTATGATATCATTCCTTGGATAGATTGCTAATCTGCAAAAACCCATCATTTGAGACCCATTCTAACATTACAGAAGTCCCTTGATTTCCATGTACACAAGGTCAGGCCATTTATGAGTGTAAAGTGTCCCCAGTACTTAATTTTTCCAGGTGACACCCGGTGCCAGTTGGCTGTTTGAAAGACAATTTGAGCCAGTACACTTCCACATAGGACTGCACAGAATGGCCATGTTCTACTTCCCTTCTAAGAGTTGCATAAGCAGATATAAATGTTTCTGTGTTCAATAACTAAAATTAAGATTCCCTTTGCTTGTAGCCTCCTTCGAGAATGTCACTATTCTGTTTGAGAAACCACATCCTGCTCTGCATCCTATGTGGATTCATTCTGTCAATCCAGGGAGATCAAGTTCAGCAGCCTCCCCAGGACTGCTGATAATCTCCTGAAAGTCCACAGTAAACATTTCTTTACACACTGGATCAGATCTGATGAACTATACAACTTCACACCAGCCAGGAAAGTGTGTGGGACTGACTTTTTAACCAATGCAGACGTGGGGGTACACTTACAGGCCAACTATAATTTTCCCTAGAGAATGCTGAGCATATATTTTTTCCACTCAGAGCTATTGTTCCATGTTTTCCCAGGACTTCAGAGTATGTCCAGCAGTGACTGGAACCCCCATGCAGTAAACCCACTCAGGCTTACCAGGAAGCTTCTGTGGGAGCCTCAAGTTTCGGTGCAGCTCAGAAGCTGCACGCGCCTAAAGCATCTCCACGGGAACACGAAGCTTCCCTCGTGCATTTCATTTCTTTATCCGAAATATTCTTCCCACTCAGCCACAACCTAGAAAGGAAAAAAAAGGAAAAGAAGGAAGATCAATTAATTTTGACATAAGGAGTCTTGACTATCCCAACACACTGCAAGGTGAAAAAACATCCCTGCCCCTCTAACAAATCCCCCTGATACTGTCTCCATCAAGTATCAATTATTTAAACGCTGTATTAAGGAGAGTAAAGACACAATGCTTGGAATTCTCAACAACGGCTCAGCTTGGCTACTCCAAGCACTTTCCCACCTGGGGAGCTGAGCAGTTCCAGATTTAAACACCACATTTAATACAAATCTGACAGCAATTTGATTTGATTTGGCTGCCAGCATCGGAGCTGCTTCCACACAGACACACGAGGCTGCTCCGAGCTGCCATTTCATCGGCGCCTGGGGACAGGAACAGCACCCGCACCGGCCACCTGGCTCAGCCTGGGCTCCATCCAGCACCCACCGAGAGCCGCTGCGAGCTGAAATCCTCCCGGCCCCTCCTGCCGGGGAAAGCCTGCCTCCGGCTCCGGCTGCCCCCAGCTCTCACCTCCCGGGGAAAGCCTGCCTCCGGCTCCGGCTGCCCCCAGCTCTCACCTCCCGGGGAAAGCCTGCCTCCGGCTCCGGCTGCCCCCAGCTCTCACCTCCCGGGGAAAGCCTGCCTCCGGCTCCGGCTGCCCCCAGCTCCCACCTCCCGGGGAAAGCCTGCCTCCGGCTCCGGCTGCCCCCAGCTCCCACCTCCCGGCAAACAGCAGCTCCATCCTTGGTGGCTGCTCCCGGCTGCGGGCAGCCGCCGCCCTTCGGGCAAGCCGATGGCTCGGGCAGCTCCGGTGCCCGCTCTTCCTCGATGCTTTTGCGTTTTCCTGCAGCTCCCCGGGCCGGAGGGAGCGGGGGGCGGCGGCGGCGCGGGGGGGGGGGAACGAGAGCCCGGCACGGCACCGCGGGGCGCGGGGACCTCTCGTGGGAGAGGCGCGGCGCGCGCGGCACGGAGGTGTCCCCGCCGATGCCTGCTGGCCGGCGCCCACGCGCCTCCCGCCCGCCCCCGACGCCGCTGACCCCACAGCCCGCAGCAGCCCCAGGTGTGAGCGGCCAGGATGAGGAGGGGGCGGCTCCTGCCAGAGGCCGCTCTCCGAGGGTTCCCCGGGCACACCTGTGCAGGGAGCTGCTGGTCCAGAGGGGCAATGGGGGCATCCCGAGTGTCCCTCCAGGGACAATGGTCGGAGCAGCCGGCAGCAGCTGGGGAGCAGCCGGAGGCACCTGGGCACAGAGCACTGCTCCCAGAAAATGCCCAGGGAAAACCCCTCGTGCCAAGGGGCAGCACCTGAGCAGGCAGGGCAGCATGTGGGGTCCCAGGGAAACATTCCACTTTCCCCTTTCATCTTGGCAGCCCTTCCCCAGTGCCCCCCCTCAAAAAGGGGGGTTATGAGGAGAAAAGGGATTTAAACGGAGGGAAAAAAACTTCCATAATTGTCTGTGTTTAAATTGAGGGGGAATCCCCTTCCTCTGCAACTTTAAGGGCATCAGTTGAAGAAAACCCTGCCTTTTCCATGCTCTTAGGGGTATCACTTGACAGGGAATCCCCATTTTCCATTATTCTCCAGTTTAAATAGAAGGGGAAAACCTTGACAATGCTATTTTATTGATTGGAATTGAGCATAACTCCCCCATTTTCATCATCCCAAGGTTTAAATTGAGGGGAAAGCCCGGTTGTCCCTCCTTTATAAGGGTGTGAATTGAGGGAGAAATCCCCCTTTTTCCATCACTGGAGAGACCTGAAGTAAGGAAAACCCCTCTTTTTCCAGTATTTTAGGGGATTCAGAGGAGAGAACCCATTTATTGCTATGGCATCTATTTAAGTAGAGACAAACACTCCCTAGTCTCTCATTTTAAGGGGTTCAATTGAAGGAAGCTCCCCCTTTTTCAGCATTTTAAGAATTTCAATCTGTACTTCAGGGCACTTCTAGCTGGGTACTGGCACCTAATCTCTCACAAGGGAGCGAGCCCAGCACTCACAAAACCTTCCTGCTGCCAGAGAGCCCATTATTTTTTCAGTTTTATTTATAATGAATACATCCCTAATTAGAGACCCCAACAGGAGTTACACCATGTATATTATTACTATTCTTCTCCACCCTCCATAGTCCTGTGACTCAATAGCCACCAATGAACAATTACAGAACTTAACAAGGAATCATGCAACTCATGTGTCTACGCTGCCAAAACAAGGAGTGTTTTTACCCTTTCAGTGGATGCAGCTGTAGTAAAACAGAAGGCATCTACAGAGCCCTTTAGTCACCTGGAATTTAAGGCAGAGCAGCCAAACAGCTGCAGCTCCTCCCAGTGCTTTTATCCCTTCTGGTAAAATTGCCTCCTCCCTTTTCCCGGGCATTGTGGGAACGAGAGGCGGGCCCGGCCAGGGGTATATTAACCCCAGCCCTGGGTAAAAGAGGCTCATTCTTTCTGTGGGGTTAGTGGGGGTGAGGGTGTCTTCTTATTTCCATGAAGGGGGGGGTGTCATTCAGGTTTTCTCAGCTTTCTTTCAGCAGGTGCTTTTGGCATCTAAAGCAATAGAGGCTTTGAAGACACTGTGAAGAAGATAGCATTGAGTGCATAGTTTGTGATTTTTGGATCGAGTGTTCAAGGTTGTTAAGGTGCTTGGTGCTTTTTGTATTTTTTTTTCCTTTGCCTTGTTTTTCTTAGAAGCACTGCAATTTCCTGAAATTCCAGATTGTGTCAGTATTACACTCCAAATTTTTCAGCAGGTTCATTGTGCTGCAAGAGGGAGCTACCCTGGGTCAGAGATGACATTGGAGATGGAGGCTTCTGATAGGTAAGTTAAAGACTGCAAGTATGAGTGGGAGCGGGAGCAGGGTCCCAGTTAGTAGCTGACTTGTTGGGATTTGGCTTGTATGCCACTACACTGGTGGATTGATTTTGGTTTTCTTTGTCATAGCTGACTAAGAGGCCAACCTGGTGATCCCAGTGCCTTTGGAGATGGCTGAGGTGGACTCCTTTGCATCCAGTGTGGATTCTCATCACCGGTCATCTGAAAGCTAAGTTGGCCAGGGCCCGGAGATGGGATGATAGCAGGATAGTGGGTTGGAAATTCCTGGGAGAGATTTAAAAAGTAGTGTAGGGGAAAGGGATGCTCTCCAAGGGCCTTCTTAGGTAAGCTAAAGGGAGTAGCCCTACTTTTGACTGCAACTGTAGGGTGTGCAGCGCAGAGCAGTTCCAGTGTGTGTTGTCTTGTCCGGTGTGTGTTCTGTGTCTTTGGCTTCCCTTGGATCAGATCTCTCTGCCTTTTACCCTTAAGGGGCTCATCATAAGCATTGGCCAATCATCTCTAGCTTCTTGATCTTTCGTACTTCTCGGTAGGATGCCAATATCACTTGTTCTTTTACCAGTGGGCTTGGCCACATCTTGGAATCACATCTTGAAAGCATTGAGTCGGATCTCTTTGGAGGCCTTGTTCCTGGCTGTACTGCCATCCATCCTTTCCAGCCTTGAGCTGTAATGTCCTGGAGCTTGTAAGATTGTCAGGATATGGGAGCATTCTAAATGTGGCCTTGTCTCTCACAGCCATCTTGATCATTGTGACTGACAGTTCTTAGAACAGGTCACTGTTCCAGTCTTTTCTTCTGCTCCTTAGAGCCTCTTTCATCCACCATTGCCATACCATCAGTTGTCTCTTTTGGCGTCGTCCCTGTCCTTGCTATCGTTCTTCTTGCTGAGAGCTTTTTTTATCATCCTCATGTCACACTGCTTGTAGTATAATGTGTTGTTTGAGTTTGTGTCTAGCCTGGAATTGCTCTGCTCTGTAGAGTAGTCTTGGGGGGGGGTTAGGTGGAGAAGAAAGGAGACTTTACAGGGAGCCTTTTGCTTTGCTCAGCCACCTGAGCCACGCCTCGGATGGAGTGACTGTGGCCAGTCTGTGTGGTGTTCAGTGGAGATGTGGGAGTGGTGCAGTGGTGTCTTGCAGTTTCATAGTAGTTTGTCCTAAGGCCGACTACTGTGGGATCCTAGGCAGTTTGCTTTGAGGAATGAGAACTTGGGAAAGGCTAAGCTTTCCCTGTCTGTCTGGGTAACTTTGACAAATAATTCTTTTGCAGAGGGAGAGCATGTAAACCTGATATGAATGGAGGAGACCAGAGGAGCACAGCAGCGAGGTGGGTCAGTGCCTGAAGTCCAAGCTATGGCCTGACTTTGGGCTCTATGTTTACCTCACTGTTGGGATTTTCATTTTGAAGATGCGAAGCACTTGGCACAGCAGGTTATTGGCACCGGGGGGACCATGAGCTGGATGAGTATTGATTCCAGCACAGAACTGGATGCTACTGGAGTTGTTGTATTAGTGATGAAACTATAAGTAGCCTTTGATTTTTTTTTTTTTTTTTGTGTTTTACAGGTGGTCTGCAGCATTCAAATCGCTACTCCAACATGACAGACACCCTTGCAGAAAGAGGTCACAGTCGAGCACTTTCAGGTGGAACCTATCTCGGCAATGCAACCCTTTTGGACACTACATGGGCATGTGCCTTTCCATTTTGTTTTGCCCCTTCTCCCCTGGGAAGGTTGGTCATCATTCAGCTTTTCAGGGGTGGTGTTTCATTTTGGTTATGTTGCAGGGCTGTTCTTTGTCTTTATTTTTAGGAAGTAAACCTGGATATCAGCAGTCAAGGTCAAGTGAGTGAGGTAAGCAGTGACCAGTGGACGCAACCAGTTATTGCTCGGGTGCCAAATTCTGGGGCAGCTCAAAGCATGCATTGTCTGAGCATCCATTTGTGTGTTTTAGGTGGCCCATTTGTATTATGCCTACAGGGGCTGAACCCCCTCATGGACCAGCTGATGGAGCCAGTTTATCACCCTTGAGCTGCCTGTCCCTGTGAGCCTTCCAGAAGTATTACAGGGCTCTGCGATGAAGCCTGTACCTTTTCTGTTTGAAGGTGCCATCTGGGCAGCCTTTGGCAATGGCTGAGGAGTTGTGGCGAGTCGGGGAGGGAGGGAGGAGCGAGGGTCCCCTCAAGTTTCAGCAATGCCACATCACCTTGTCTCCCCTTAACCCAGGGATACCCTGCGACGTCGGCATCGGAGTGCGGCCCCAGCGTGTGAGCCGAGGACCGGGGCGTTCTCAGGAGCCGGTGAGTAGTGGAATTGTTGGGTTTTGGCTGATGTGCTGCTGAGTTCAGGCACTGATGTTGGGTTTTCTTTATTGTAGTAGACTGAGAGAGAACAGCCCTCTGAGGGCAGGAACTTCCCAGATGATGAGGTGGCCTTGTTTTGCACCTGATGAGGATTTGCATCCCTGGATATCTGAGAGCTAAGTCGAGGGCTACACCTCAGGGAGGGGGATGAGAGTGGGGTGCTGGGTCAGGACTTGGTGGGAGGGATCTTTGAATTAGCTTTGGAGTTGGGGATGTCCACGAGAGGGACCCTTAGGCCACGTAAAGGCAAAGTCTCGCTGTTGATCACAATGCTGAGGTGTGCAGGGCAGAGCAGTCCTGGTGCGTGTTGTGTCACTTGTCTATTGTGTGTTCTGTGTCTCTATTGTGGGCATCTTGTGTCACATGTTTTTTGCCTTACCCCTTTGAGGGGCTTATCAGAAATGCTGGGCATCATCCTCAGCAGCTCCTTTGCGTTCCTTGGCCCGACGCTGGTACCCTTGAACCTTTGACTTGCAAGCTCGGACATGCATCGGAATCGCATCTCTCTTTAGCACTATTGAGTCAGACACCTTTTACAGTCTTGTTCTGAGCTGTATTGACAGCTGTGCACGGCAACGATCCCTTATAACAGATTAGGACTTGGGAGAATGTGAGGATAGGTAGAGGATTCCAACCGTACGATTCTCGGGCGTCCATCTTTGCGGTTCTTGGCATAAGTCCTTCTGTTAAGGTCTTTTCCTGCCAGAGTTCTTTGAGCCTCATCTAGGTCATGTCATTGGTAATTCTTCTTGCTGAGACTTTCCTCTCCTTGTTGCATCCCCTTGTTTGTCATCTCCTGTGTCACAGGTGTCTGTGTGTTTGGCCTGGGGCTGCTTTGCCCTGCTACATAGTCTGGGTGTAGGTGTAATAGGATAAGTCCTAGGGACTTGACATTTGTAATGTAGGGATTAGTTGGACTCAAGATGGTATTTCTAGATTAACACAAAATGTTTGGAGCTGCTAAGTTATGATGCAGTACTTTGACTTTTGTCATAACTTTCTTTCAGATGCAGATGGATTGAATCTGTGGCAGAGTGCCCCATACCAGGTGAGGTGGTTCCCACAGGAAGGTCAGTCACTGTTTGTCTTTGCAGGGCAAGTGTAAATGGTGACTGTGTTACAGCTTTCTTCTTCATCTTTATTTGTAGGAAGTAATGCTGAAGATCAGTGGTCGAGGTTGATGGAGCGAGGTGAGCGGTGACTGGTGGCCAGAATGAGTTGTTACTGCTTGGGTATCAGTTTCTGGTGCAGCTCTAAGCATCCGTTTTTGTTTGTGCATTTTAGGTGGTCCACTGGGAAGGTGTCCCGGCCCTGGGATGCTGGAGGCCAGGTTGGGTGCAAGCTTAAGCTGTAGGTGTGGTGTACTTGAGTTGGAGCGGGGAGGCTGTGGTTTCAGTCTCTCAGCATGTTTTATTGCTTTGCTTCTCTGCAGGTGCTGCTGCTGCCCTGGGCATGCCAAGGGACAGAGGCGAGCAGGTGAGTTGGCATTTAGGTGGGGCGACTGATAGGTGAGAGGTACGTGGCAGCATGCGAAGTGTGTCCCTTTTCGCTTTGCGGGTATCGTCCGGGCCACCTCCGGAGTCGGATGGAGATTTGAGGTGAGCCTGGGCCAGTGGTGCAGAGGGAGCCCAGCCCGTGCATTTATTCTTCTGGAGGGCAATAGTCGCAGTTTCTGTTTTGTTGTCTTAGGTACCACAAGTAGGTGCAGAGCCTAAGTTTGGAAACGGCCGGTGAGCGATGAGCCTCAGCAGTTATGAGGGAGAGAGGCATTGTGCAAGGGGTCACTTCTGGGACGTGTCATCACAGTCTGAATTTTGTCATTCTCCATCTTTTGCAGCCACCCAAGTGGGCTGTGGGCCATGTATTGACATCCATGGTGCTGAAGCATTCTTTTCTGTTGAGGATGGATTTCGTCTGCTGGTCTTCAGAGAGCTAAGTGTGGGGACTGTTGGTTGGGAGAAGGCAAAAACCTTTGGAATCACAGGAGGCAATTTGAAGTTAGCTGAGAGGAGAGGGCTGTAGTGGGCCAGGCCCCTTGGAGGTTAAGGGAGAAAGGGTTTCTCTTCAGCATCACTCGAGCCTTTGCCGGGCCGGGCAGTTCCAACCCATCTCCATGTTCTCGTGAGCTTTGCATCATTGGATTTTGAGTCTCGATGTCATTGTCCATCTTTTCACCCGAGGAGCCTGCCTTCGGGTCTGGCACGATTGCCATGGTATAAAGTTTGCCTACTCTTCAGTGTAGCCACGCTTTTGAGCACTTTTGAGCATAGCAAGCACGTGGACATCTTGCATCTTGGCCATTTGTGGGTCGGTCATGTTTTGTGATGTCACTTCAGCCTTTGGCAGCAGAATCCTTCTCTAGGGATCCCTTTGTATCAGCTGGCAGTCGTTGCCTCCTTCTCTAGGCCTACTGCACTTCTTGAGCATCCTCTTACCAGCTTTGGCACTAACTTCTCATGAGGAGTTTACCTTTCACTGTCACGTACTACTGCCGTAGAGCCTTCTTTCCTTCGGCGTCATCAGTCTCTGGCTCATCTTGCACTAGCAATTGTGGGTCCATCAGGTAAAACTGCTGGGCAGTTTCAGTTTGTGTCTATGTGATGTGGTCTGTGTCCGTTGTCTTCAGTGTCATAGGGCTTTGTGTTGTCTCAATGCTTTACAGGCATCGTTATGGGCCATATTGGCAGCAGGAGCACTTGCATACTTTCCTGGATCGGGCTTATTCTGGCATCTTTATGGTTTTGCTTTTTGAGACCAGAAGAAGTACACAAGGTGTTCCTATCCATCTTCCTTCTCAGTTTTGGTAGTATCTTTTTTTTCATGTGCCGTTCTCTTGGACTTCTGTATGAAGTGTACTAGACCCTCCTCACTGCAGTAGTTTTGTAGCTTCCGTCGCCTCAAAGCATCCTGGTCTCAAGAATTTATCTTCTGAAGCGTTATCTCAAGTCTTCATGTCATCTTTGCTTATATTTGATGCACTGTGTGTCCATGTGTCACTTATGCTTGGAGCTGCCCTGCCCTGGCACATTCAGTCATGGCTAGTTTGAACAGTTTTAGAACTCTCCTCTCCTGTCTATGGGCTTTTGGGTAGAAAGTTTATGGGGCTGGTGTGGGGATAACTCCTAGCTGTCAGCTACTTGCAGACTGCCTCATGCTGTCTTGCAGGTCCCTAAGGCAAATTTTGATCCCTGTGGTCACTGATGCTACCAATTTTCCCAGGATCTACTGTTCCACATCAAGGAGCAGCAGATGGAAGAAGATGTTAAAGCATCTTCTTTAGGGGGGAGTGTTTCTAGTAAGAGCTGCAGTCAGCGTGTAAACTGAAGAAGGGGTGTCTGAGAGTGTGTCTGTCTGTGTGTGTTGACTGGCTCTAACCTTATATGTGTGGTGTTTTTTGCCTTTCAGGTTCTTCAGTTCATTTTAAAGTTTAGAATACGAAGAACCCAGCTGGTCCTGCCCATGCTGTGGGGTCAGTCAGAGGGACACAGGGTTCCTCTTCTCCTTTGTGCTGGGATGAACTGTCTAGGGAATACCATTTCTGACAGCCCAGTCCTACCTGTGTCCTTTGGACAAGGGCAGAGGTGAAGAGGCGACTGCCAGAGTTCCTTGGGGATGATGGAGTTGTGGTGTTTGGCTGTGCCCAGAGGGGCAGGTTGGGCATTATTTGTGTGTCTGAGGACTGGGGAGCTGAGCTCTCAGTGCATTCCCAGCTCTCCCAGGGGTGGGAGCTGGTGCAGGGCTGGGTGACAGCCTCTGGTTGGCCTTGGGGTGGGCCCTGGCCCCGGCACAGACACGCTGGGGTGGTTTGGGGACGCTTGGGGAGCAATGGGAGGAAAATGAGGGATGGTGCTGGGCGGAGCGATCGGCCTGTGCTCGTGTCAGCGCAGCTGTGCCGGGCACTGGGATCTGGGTAAAACACCGGCTCTCCTGGTGTTCAGGGATGCAAGGTCTGAGGGACTGGATTTACCTAGGGCTTTCCAGGAACAAGGGGAAATGTGGTGCCAGAGCTGTGCCCTATCAGGTTGTGTTTCCCTTTGGGGACAGGGAGTCTCTGGGCTGAGGTGAGATTGCTGTGTGAGTGGCAGGGAACAGGGAGCTCAGAATTGCAGGCACTGATGGAATAATTGTCTTAGGTCTGTTTGGTTTGTGTTGGTGAAAACTGGGATTTGGGCTGGAGAGGTGCTCTTGGGAACAATGGATAGAGTACATTTGCTCCATGGATGTGTCAGGAAGGACAGGGAAGGGGAGTATTTATAACCTGTTCTCAGTATTTCATGCAAATTTGGGGTGGAGCAGCAATGCAGGTGGGTGGGTTTGGCCTGGGCCTGTCAGGACTAACCACAAAGAATCCAGCCAAGCCCCTGACCCCTTAAGGCATCTGTGAAACACTTCCACAGCAACCCAAGTCAGAAATCCAGTGATTAGGGAGGTAAAATTATAGGTAATTGCCTATGATCTGTGGGGAATTTCCTTTGGAATTATCAATCAAGGCAGGGCCTATCTTTCAGCTCTTTTCCTGGTGTGCAGTTTCCTCTCTGGTTTAAATGAGTTTGTGTGCTCCTGTTAACAAGCAGTGTGTTTTCACCCTGAAATTTGGGGTGATAGGCCTTCTTTAGCGTTTTTCCCACAACTGAATCATCCCTTCCATGAGTAGTCCATGTTGTTCTACACAGCTGCTTTGGCCGTGGCTCAGAGAGAGAGAAGGGAAATGACTTTGTAGGACATTGAAATTTCTCCAGGCAGGAGTGGGAGGTCGTCTTCCCCCTCCCCAGAGCCCTGCAGGCGCATGGGAGTAGCTCAGTGCCAGCGCAGCTCTCTGAGCAATAACAACGCTTGGGAGGTTTGAGTGTTGATAGCAGCTCTCCTGTCTCCTGGTAGCAGTCCTAGGCGGAGGAGGGGAAAAAAGGAACTTGTGTTATTCATGGAAAACTTTCTGCTGTTTCTTGTGCAGTGTTTTAGATCTTTGTATGATTTACTATCCAGTGTCTGTAGGTAGAGAATGACTTATTGGAGGTAAAAATTGAGATAATCACTAATGGAAATGGTAGGGAAAACTTTTGAAGTGAACTTGAGGTGACCTGTAATGGAGAGCATGAAGATTTTGAAGTAAACTATAGCAATCAGTTGTGCACAGGTAGGGAAACCTTTGGGGGTAAAATACAAGGTCACCTCTAGGTGAGGGAATGAACACTTTTTGAGGTAAACTGAGTGAATCAGTTGTGGAAGTATTAGTAAATTCTGGGGGTGAAACTTGATGTAACCTCCATGGTAGAAAATAAATGAATCTTTTGAGGTAAAAAGGAAGTAATCAGTGTTGGAGAGGCAGGGAGATTGAGAGTAAACTTGAGTCTGTAGTGCAGAGAATGAACATACTGAAGTTAAATGGAGGTAGTAACTTGCAGACAGGGAAAAAATGTGGGGGTCAAGTCTGAGGTAATCTCTAGGGGAGACAACATTTTTGAGGTAAACTGAGGCAGTCACTAGGTGACAGGTTGGACAAGTTTTGGGGGGTAGAAATCAAAATGACCTGTTGGGCAGAGAATGGACATACTGAGGTGAAAATCAGGTAATAAGTAGTGGACAAGTAGCAATAATTTTGGAGGTGAAAGCTGGGGTGATGTGTGGCAGGGAGAGCGTACATCCTGAGGTAAAGTGAGACAGTACTGGAAAGATAGTGAAATATTTCAGGGTAAAACTTGATGAAATCTCCAGGATAGAAAGAGTATATTTATAGGTCAAAAAGAGTAAATAGTTAGTGGGCAGGTAGGGAAAATACTGGGGGTAAAACCTGAGGTTATCTCTAGGGGGAGAGAATGAACATAGTGAGGTAAAAATCAGGCACTGACTAGTGAATGTTAGGGCAATTTTGGGGGGGTAAAACTGGAGCTAATATCCAGAGTAGTGAATGAATACTTGCTTGTAAAAAAAGAAGAAATCAGAAGTGCACAGACAGGGACAGCTTGGAGGGAAAATCTGAAGCAATCCCCAGGGGAGAGAATGAACAGCATGAGGTAAACTGAGGTAGTCACTTGCAGAGACACAGTGAAAATTTTGGGGATAGACACTGAGACATTCTGGAGGACAGAGAAAATTACTTTTGGGGGTAAAAATGGGATGATGGGTAGGGCAAAGCTTGTGGGAAAAACTTGAAATAATCTGTAGGAAAGAGCATGAGCATTTTGATGGAAAAATGAGATATTTATTCTTTGCTTCCCTTTGGGATAACTTAATCTGCACCCTTCCATGAGCAATTCCTTGGCTTCTCCTGGAGAAAACCCCCATGGCAGAGGCAGTGTGCAAAGGAGCCCAGAGCTGTGCTTGGAGCAGAGAGTGCTGAGAGCTGCGTGTGCCTCTGCTGCCCCAGGCTGGCAATATCCCCATGGAACAGACTGGGCAAATGGCATTAGAGGGAGCACAATCCCTTCCTGGAAGAGGTTTTCTCCTGTGCAGATCAGGCACAGGGCAGGAAGGGAACTTTGGAGATCAGCTGTTTTCCCCCAGAAAGCATCACTCACACCAGCATGGATGACATGACCTGTGCCCACTGCTCACCATGCACCTGGCCAGAATCAAGAGCAAAGGTGGGTTTGGGTGTGAGCACTTGAAATAACTTTGAAAGAGAAGCAATCACCTTTTGCTGCTTCTTTCTTTCTTGCAGATGCTGGGATTGCCTCTGGGCACATGGGCTGAGCTCTCCCTGCAGGGAACTGTCAGCCCTGAATGCCTGTGCAATAACTGCAGCTGCCCAGGCAGACACAGGAAACTATTCCACACATTAAATTGCCATGCCCCAAGGCACTCCTGGAGAGAGAGTGTAGGGAGTTAGAGCACTGATCCTGCTCCCTGCTTTCCCAGTAGTGCATGAACATGATTTCATCCTGATCCTGAGAGCTCCAAGGACAGTAACAACTGAGGTGCCACTGATGCTGCCACTTTTCTGATGGGCCTGGCCCAGAACCATAGCCCAGCAGGGGTCTGTGGGAGCAGTTCAGTTCCCCCTCCCTTCCTGCACTCTGGGCAGTTCCAGGAGCCATCTGATCCCTTTCTGAGGTTGCCACCACAGCCTAAGCTCCCCCCCCCCACTGGGCCATGATGGCATCTGCGTTCCCAGAGCCAGCGAACGGCTCCGGCCCTCGCACCACTGCCGCACATCAGGCCGGGCCAGGGGAGCTGAAATAAAGCCTGGAACTCTCAAGGGTAAACTGGCACCACAACCACAAACCTCCCTCAGTTGAGAGTAAAGAGGTGTCCCTGTATTTACACACGTCCAGGAACAATACTCCTCTAGAGCAGGCGTGGATTTACTTTTTTATCAGTTGAACTGGCACTGCTGCCCCCTGATGCCATTAAATTCTCCATCCCCACAATCCCTGGTTACCCTTGGCTGTGGGGTTTTTGCTGTCCCACAGTGAGTTAGGAGGGATCTCTGGCCAGCCTTGTTGCCCAAGAGCATTCAAAATCCTAATCCTCACTTCTCTGACTACTGACTACCTTAAACGCCACTCTGCGTTGTGCAAAAAAGTGCCTTGGTCCCACTGGGAACTGCACATCTCTAACAGCTGTTCTCAGTTATTCCAACTGAGTAAAATAATTATTAAGGAAAAGAGGAACCAGTTAAACCTAACAACTTTTGCCTGATGTTTTCCTCAGGAATGAGTTAGGAGCGCAGTAGCAAGGCCTTCAGACAGGCACAGTGTCTGATATAAACTATATCTGTGCACACATAAAAAATAGGTTATATATAAATAGATAGCTATATGCCCTAATCTATAATACATATTTATATTACAGAGTTATGTAAGGCATAAATATCTGCCCTACATATAACCAAAAATATTTATCACCAACTACCTCTAAATTACCCCCTGACCCCTGATGCTAGGAATGTAACATTTTTAGGGATCCTAAAATCAAACAGATGCAGGAAAATAAACCACGATTTTATGCCATTAATTCCAAGATGTTTTCCTGGATGTGTGCTGCTGCGTCTGTTTTTCTGTAAGATCTTGTGCCTTATCCCTGAAGTGCACTCAGAATTGTCAGGATCATGAAATCCATTTGGGATTTTACTGTTGCTGCAGTATCCAGTGAGATGAGTTTTTTCAAAATTATTTCTCTTGGACCGAGCACATCTCCTCAAGTTCCTTCTCACTTTCTGCATCCTGGAAATGCAAAAAGGGAAAAGATCAATGTACAGCTCAAGTGAAACAAATAAAAAGCATCATTTCCCTTCTTTCTCTCCAACCCCAAATCAGTTTTTAAGCATATCATGGAATCCTGGAATGGTTTGGGTTGGAAGGAGTCTTGAAGCTCATCCAGTTCCACTCGCTTCCACTGGGCCAGGCTGCTCCAAGCCCCGTCCAAGCGTGAGTCTGAAAAACCCCAAACAAGTCCCAGATCCAGACAGCCCACTGGAAGAAAACCCAAAATTAATTAGAGCAGCAGAGCCTGGCTTCAGTCTGGCACTTCTCCTTGACAGCACACAGAGCTGAACGGAGTGGTCAGGGCACACTCGAGGGCAAACTGGGAGAAATCACGGCGGGCTCTGGACAATGTCCTGGCTGGGCGGGATCTGCCCTGGGATGGAGACCCAGCGCCGCCACCGAGCGCCGTCGCGCTCGCCCCCCCTCCGGCCCCAGGGTGGGTCGGTCCCCTCAGCGCGCGCCCCTTCGGCCGGGCTCGCCCACTCTCCGTGAAGAGGGGCGGGAGAGGGGGCTAAGCAGAAGCTGCGGAGACAGGATCCCCTCATGCCGCTTCTCACCGTTGAAGTCCCCGGTGTCGGCCACCACCGTGGTGTGGTGCTTGAGCTGGTCCAGCGCCGACTCCACCTTCTGCCGCTTCACGGGGGACACCGACACGTCCGCGGCTCCGGGGGACTCGCGCGCCCAGGAGGGACGGTACGTGCCCGAAGAGCACCGGCCCGCGCGCTCCCGCCGCCCGCCGCCAATCCCAGCCTGGCTGGGCGGCAGCGGCCAATCAGGAGCGCGGACAGGAGACGGACGAGGCCGCGGGAGGAGCCGAGGCGGGGCAGCGGGAGGGAGAGCGATTCTGATTGGCTGGTTCGTGAGGGCCGGGCGGGGGTTCGCCTTGGCGACCGTGACGCCGCCATCGTCCCCGACGGAGCGTATCGGGGGAGTCTCCTGGCCCCGAGATCTCTCGGGCCCGGAACCTCCTGTCCCCGGAGTCTCCGTGTCGCCAGAACCCCCGGCAGTCTTCCCCGCGGCCGGTACGGCGCCCGACCCGCCCCTGAGCCACCCGTCCCTCGTGGCCGCGCGGGGCCCGGGCGCGGCCGGTGCCGCAAGGTGGCGGCGGGCAGCCCCTGAGGGAGGCGGCCGTGAGGGAAGGCTCGGGGCCGCGTCGGTGGTGCCCCGCTGCAGGAGCTGAGCGCTCTGGGCTCCCTTCCCCGCCGTTGTGGCAAGGTTCGAAATGGTTTATCGAGTGCAGCTCCAGGCGCTGAGAGAGCCCTCGGCCCAGTAAGGCAGGTGTTTTGGGCTCGTGGTTCGCCTGAACTTTATTTAGGCTGTAAAAGAGGTGATCTTGTTAGTGTGGGCCCACTTGGAAATTGTACTCTCCAAAACATCTACAGAAGGAATTACCAGTTATTTCAGCTGGGTAATTTAATTGTTAAGGAAAAGAGAAGACAAACTTTTGCTTCTGGAAACAGGATGGCTCTTGGCTGGAAATGTTGGAGAATCCGTGTAACAGGCTCCTAGTCATGGGGTTATGCTGTTCCCTCTTTCTGTATGGTTCCACTTGGGACAGCTGCCACAGTCGTTCCCCTTCCAGAGAGGCAAGAATGTGCTTTTGTGCAGCCTTCTCATGCTTTGCCCCTATTCTTAAGACACAGCTATCCAGGCCGTAACATCCTTCCTGTTGAATGTCAGTCCCCAAACCCAAAAGGAAATGTGTGGTTTCAGACATTCTGCTGAGTTTCTGAGACTCTCAGTGACAAAGCATTATGAAAACCCAGTGAAAGAGACGGAGATGGAGTTATAACTTAACTATTTTAATAAATCTTGTACAGTGCATGGTTATATCATTGTCTCCTTCGCTCAGTTACATCAATGTACAGTACTTTATAGCAGTGTCTGCAGGCAGTACAAACAGAACAGACGCACAGCTCAGTCGCGTGGAAATTTGTAAAAGTGGCCTCTGCAATAAGGTCTACTGAGCTATTTGTTTTAGGAAGTGCTCCTGTGGCTCCCGGCTTTACAGAGCTGTCATGTACACTCCTGTTAAAATCCCAGATAACCGTAATTCCCTGTGATTTGCTTTCCTCTACACCCCAGGACTAGAAGATGGTGTGTTTCCTAGCTCAACATTCGTTTTTATTTTCATTTTAGAAACTTTTTCGCCTCCCGTGCTTGCCATCCTGCCTCCCATCTCCACCCTAATCCGGAGCCAGGGCTTCTCAGGAGGATTGTCCTCTTCATCCCTCCCTGACAAGGTGAGTGCCCTTCTCAGATCCTAGCAGGGCTGTGACTAAACCCAGGATCCTCCCCTGCCTGCACCCTAATTCTGCTGGTGAGAGCAGTGTCCTGTTTCAAATGAAGAAAACAGATTATCCATTGGAGACGCTTAAGAATGAAGCCAAAACTAAGGTGCACTGGTGTTCTCAGTTTTAGACATGAGCTCCCCAGATGCTGTTTTAAAGCTTTTTCCATTAAATGTGCAATGACAGGCACAAATTTGGACAAAGACTCAGCATGTGCTGAGAGAGAAAACCCAGCTGTCCCTGGGCTGTGGGCAGCTCTGGAGCTCTGTGTGCTTCACTGCTTTGCAATCAGATTGGTCTGTCAGTCAAACAGAGCTAGAAATGCAATGTGCCAAACTTGCTGTGGACAGGAACTACGCTGCTTGCTTGAGTTTTGAAATGGTGAGTAAATTTTGGAAGCATAACCACTTAATTCTGCTTCTAGGGAGAGGGATTTTCCTCACCCCTATTTACAGATTGCTATATACAAATGCACATAACTTTATGAAGGAAAACGGGAAGTAAAGAGCAACACCCTGTGCTAAATTAGAGGGGGTTTTTTTCTTGTGGCCATTTAATTTGTGTTAAACCTGCCTTTCCCAGTGTGCTTTGGGGTTTCAGCTATTTGGGAATAATTTCAGCTGACTTTTTGCAGTGAAAACGTGAAGATGGGGACAAGTGACCAACACCCTGGGAAGGGCTGTGGGTGTGCCTGGGTCGGGAGCAAACGGTCAGGGCTTATCTTCTCCTGGTTTGAGGCCCGGTTTGGCAAAACCACCACAACATTCCAGTGCAGGATCCGTGCCCCAGGGAAGGGCTGCACAGCTGCCCCGAGCTCCAGCCTCTGCATCAGCAGCGGTGGGCGGGTGGAACTCACCTATTTCCAGATTCAAATCCCTTTGTTTGTCACTCCTCATTTCTAGGCACTGAAAGCTCATTTCAGCTGTTCAGAGATAGCACTAGCTGGTCCATGGATTTAAGGAAGCAGCCAGACTTTGGGAATGTGTGTTGCCATTCTAGCCTTGTCCAACGAGGGGGCACAGGGGGACAGGACAAGGACAGGCAGTTGTCACCGGCCCTGTGCTCGTGGGCTGCAGGGGACACCTGCACTGAGGAGGAAATGGAAATGGAAATAGAAAGGGTTAGGTTGCCCAGAGAGGTCATGACTCACCATTCCTGGAAGTGTCCGAGGCCAGGTTGGACAAGATTTGGAACAACTTGGGCTTGTGACAGGCATTCCTGCCCATGGCAGGGGGGTGGAATGGGATGAGCTTTAATGTCCTTTCCTTAAACCCAAACCATTGCAGGGTTCTAAAGCCTTATTCCTCTGGTCCAGGCTCCAAGCCTTGAGGCTGGCCTCTCTTGTGCTGTGTGCCACGCCTGCTCTGCCAGGGGAGAGTGGGGAGCAGGGGACAGCCCTCGGAGAAAAGCTTTGGGGGTCTTTTTTTGCTTGAAGCCAGCCCTTGTACATCCAGCCCCGTGTGAATCCTGCTCTGATCGCATGCACGGAAAATTTCAGTATAAAATATATAGTTATAAAAAAAATACTTCATGCAAAATTAAAACACCTTTCCCAGTGGGACATGGTCTTATTGTCAACCCTTCCCAACAGTGTTCAAGGAATTGTCACTCTGATGGCAGCTGGACCCCAAGGGGAGCTCTGCTGCATCTGGCCTGGGCCAGGAATCATTGCTTTCATTCCCTTTTTTTCTGCACTACTTAGGGCTAAGAGCTGAAATAAAGCAGAGAGACTTTAATTTGCAGAATCAATCCTTTCCTGGCGGCGCTTCGTGATTTCTTGGAGCTCCGACTCCCCTCTGCTTTTCTGGAATGGAAACAAAACAGGCAGTTTGGATTTGAACTTCAAGCTGCAGTTAAGTGACAGTATTTAATTAATGCTGTAAAAGTAGAGCTAGTTTCAAAGAGATAAGTGATATCAGTAAAAAGCAGATTAATTAGTGGAAACAGGGGGATCTTACAGATTTGCTCAAAAGACACTTCGGAATTTTTACGTGTGTTTTATTGCTGGTGTAGGTTTGGTTGCATTTTTTTTCCCCACAATTGTATTTTTTAAAATGCCTGTTTAATGAGCTATCTGACGCTGCTGGTACAGCCCCCATTCCAGCAGGAATTATCCAGAAAAATGCTTACCTCCAGCTGGTTTTTCTCCACTGTGATCTTGCTGTAGACTCTGTTTCCCTCATCACCGCACACCTTCTTCAGCTCCTCTCTGTTGAGGGAGAAGAGCTGAGCTCCGGTGAGGATGCCCAGGTGTTCCACGGTCCTGGGGAGACACAAAGTAGGGAGGTGACGATTGTGCTGCACGTGGCCTCGTGCCAGAGGTGAGGAGTTGGAGATGGGAGGCCAGGAGCTGCAGTGGGACCATATCACGGGGCCCTGGGGCTGTTCCAAGGTGGCAGCTGCAATTCCAGTAGCATTTCAGGCCTTGGATTTAGTTAGTTAACTGTTTATCTCCAAGAAAATATTTATACCAGAGAAAGGGAGTGACTTTGGGCTCTGAACATTCTGGTTATAGAGCCTGGATTGAACAGGGTTGAAATCTAATTTGCAACACAGGCTCTGTAAGTAAATCCAAGTGGCTTGTCCCAGGTGAGATGGTGCCGGTGGCCTCCCCCGCTCCTTCTCCAGGGAAGGACGAGCATTGCACGTGGCAATAGGGCAAATCTTACTCTTTGCTGAATGACTTGGCCTCCAGCCAGGCTTTGACTTCTTCAGTGCTGGATTCAAAGGTGAGGGGCACGAAAACTTCCTGAGGCTTTTCCACTTTGAAATTCCTGTGGGGAGGCTGAATTTTATTGTTTGTGATCTTCTTTAGCAGCTCGTCGTTCAGCTCATCCGTTTGGTGAATAAGTTCTGTAGAAACAAGTAGGGAATGAAAGCAAGTCTTCAGTCAAAAATGCCATTAAATGTTTGTGGGGAAACTGTAAGGCAAATGGGGATGTGGCTCAACATTCTTATTTAAATTCAGCCCAGAAAAGTGATTCCCATTTTCCTGTGCCCCTGTGTTGCCATTTATTTTGCTCCCATCACCCCTTGGCTGTTGCCTGATGTGGAAGCACAGTTCTGTGAGAATCTACAATTGGAGGTTTGGAATTGAGACCTTTTCAGTCCTCTCTGCTGCTTCTAGTCACTAATTTGCTGATCGCAGAGCTCCAGGTTTTGCTCCGCAACAGAACAGAAGCGGCAGGAAGCACAAACTGGGAATGAGCAACACACTCATGATGGGATGAGCTTGAAGGTCCCTTCCAGCCCAGGGCATCCTGTGCTTCTGTGAAAACTCCAGTGACTCTTCATCCAGTATGGCTTTCCCCATGAAACTCCTGAAGACTGTGGAGAATAACTCAGTGATACGAACAGATTTGTGTCCTTGTATTGTGGGGCTTCCTGTCGTCCCAGAAGGGCTCCTGCTTCCAGGAGTGGACAGGGTGGGATAAGGGGTGAGGTGAGCAGGGCCCCAGATCTCTCTCCTGCTCTGTGAGCCCCACAGCACGTGCAGGGTGAGGGAGTGATGCGGATCTCCTGTTTGGCCGGGAATTCTGTGGAACCACATGAAGGAAGCGGCCAGGCGGGCACTGTGTGTGTGCCGGGAGATGAGCAAAAGGAAGTGAGAGAAAGGGATTGACCTGAGCTGTTCCTTAGACACACTTAAACATTTTGGAAGAGAAAGGAAACTCTCTCCTTGGGAGGAGGAGGAGGAGGAAGTTAGAACTGGAGGAAGGAGGCATGGGGTGATCACTTATTGCCCTGCTCGGCCCGGGCCGCCCGAGAGCCCCGGCGGTGTCACAAGCCCCAGGGCTGCTCTCTTGGCTCTTGTCCTGCCTGGAATGGCCTCCAGACACAGTGCTGCTCCATTGCTGTGATCAGTAAAAGGTGCAGGGGAGCCCCTTGGGCAGGTCTGGTCCCCCGAGCGCCCAAACCCAGGGGAGCCCAGAGTGGGACACACACGTGCGTTCTTTGGCGTCCTGTGCAGAGTGGCGCGACAACATCTCACTGCCCCACTTATCCCCGGCGTAGCTGGCAGGCAGCTTGTGGGTTGGGCTGGATGGGCCATAGCCCCTGGGGCTCAGGTCTCCTTTGTACCTCTGGTTAGACTGGTTAGAAAGGGAAAGAAAAGTAAGAATTTTTTTTGGTCGTTTTTAATTTTCTTAAGCTTTCTGCCTCACACCCACGGAGGGACAAACTGCCGTGTTCTCCTTGTGCTGATATGGGGCTGGGGAGACCTCAGGTGGAGCTGCATGGAAGAAGTTAATTTCTGGGAATGAAGAACCCAAAGCAAAGTCTGAAGTTTGCGCAAGGGAATTCCTAGTTGTGCCAAACGTGTTCGATCTCATTGGAAGGCAGAGCCTCACTGCTCCGTAGCTGGGATGTGAAGCGGGACCACTGCCAAGGGCCTGGAGCGGACTGGAAAGTTTTTTGACGTTTTGATTAAACTAGCAGGGATTTATCCAGAAGCCTGCTGGGCCGCCTTAGGCTTTGCCCAAACGCTGCAATACCAAAATGGGGAAGAATTCCATGCTTCCCTAGGGTGTTTAGAACACTCCAGCTCCACATTTCTGCAGTGCAAGTTGCAGTATTCAGTTAATTCTCACTTAGATGGTGTTTCCATCTGCCTCCACTCCAGTAACGTGTTCCTGGTGCTGAACTGAACTGGCTGAGGGAAGTGTCCATCTTTAATTTAACCCCCAAGAAAAATCTTGATGTGGAAAAATATGGAAAGCAGGAGGCTGGTGCACAAATAGGAAGGATAGGCCTTATTTGGGAAGACGATCGTAGCAAAATGTGAATTTTATCATAGGAGACTCAGGAATCTCCTGGCTTTGTCTGCTTCTGAAGGTCTGTCCTGATTGGTGCATAGTATCCTAAGAAATCAGGGAGGTCTAATGCCAACATTATTCCCAGAGGCAGATTGTGCCCTGCAGCTGATACCAGTCAGGTATTACCTGACTACAGACCTGTTTGAGCTCTTCCAGTTTCACCACATCCAGGATATTGTACGGAACATAACCGGCCTGCCCACTCCGGTTGAGCAACTTCCACCACTGCTTATTATCTTCCAACACCTGAGAGAGGGACAAAAATAAATCTGCTGTGGGAAAATGGGATTTCAGGCATAAACAACCAGGATATAGCGGGGCCGAACCATCCAAAAGGTGAAGTTGCCAGAAGGACATCACTGAGGCCAGGAGCTCTAATCAGATCTGTTGCTCTCAGATGCAATCCAGGACTGAAACTTTTCCTGGAAAGCATCAGAATGTATCGTAAGGATGAACAGGAGAGCACCTCTGCGTGCTGAAGAACTCATAGTTCCTACATAATGTCCCTGTTTCTCCAGACCTTTTTTTCCTAATGACTGAGTTTCTGATGTCTTTTTGCATTAAAATAAATAATTAAATAAATAAAAAGCCACATTTTGCAGAGAAACCTTTTCCTCAGGTCACAGATCAGTGTCAGCCCAAGTCACGTCCCACCTTGTCCAGCTGCCAACAGTGCTGCAGTAAGAGAAAGGTTATGAGAAAGGTGCTTTTCAGAGAAAACAAATCCTCGTGGAGGAGGAAGTGGTGATAAGGAACCGACCCAGTGGGGGATGAGCAGGGCTCTAGAGCGAGTTGTTGTCCTCCCTCCTCACTGTGGTTAAAATGGGACCGATGTCTTTGAGCTGAGGAAATGACACGACACAGCACAGGCAGCCTGCTCCAGCTTTGGGTTTGAGCAAAGCTTTGTGTCACTGCTGAGATACCACCAGGGAAAATGGAGTTGGTGCTTGTTGCTATCCCAAGCTCTCTCCTGCCCCTGGGGGACACACCTTTTCCAGGAGCGGTCACGTACCTCCAGGATTTCATCCTTCAGCACCGAGAGCTCACTGGCGTTTCGCGCGGTGAAATCGTAGCGGATTTTGGCAAATCTCTTGGGCACAGCCACCCCCTGGGCCTCGAAATTCCTGCAGAAGAGAAGTGGCCTGAAGTTCATTAACCTGAGCTAGACTGTTGGAAGGACTCTGTGTGGAAGCTGGAATTGTATTAGAGGATCATCATAAACTAAAAATATATGTGACAATGTGGCCAGATTGCAATGAATCTAAAGACAGGACAGGGTTGGCTCGAGCTCACAGAGCTGCTGCCTCCAGTGTAAACTAACCGCCTCGTGAAAGCAAATGGTTTTTCACAGACATTATTCAAATAAAAGGGGAAAGGGGAAAAAAAAACCCAACCAAGAAAAAAGGAAGGTTCCCATTAGCAAAAAAAGCCTACATGAAAAAGTGAGGTTGTGAGCTATGGCCAAAGGGCCGAGTTTGGTGCTGATTCTCAATCAATTCAGCAAATGACAGTGCATTGATGCAACTGTTTTTTTAGTCAAATTTAGTCCTGATTCTTCACAGTAATTTGCCTCAAGAAAATGAGCCCCATATCCTTTGGTGAGTTCCCTGTTGGCTGAGGCCCAGACCTTCAGGCCGTGACTTCTCAACATACTTGCAGTGAGACTGGCTCCCTCTTAATTGCTTCTTTTTGAAGTATGGTTTGTCACTATCATCCTGCTGAAGATGAACAGGGCTGGTGTCTCATCTTCATATATTCTTCCCCCTCCTCCCCTCTCCTTCTTTTCCCCCTTTTCACCTCTAAATAAATTTCTTAAAGGCGATTTAACCCTGGGATAGTCTAATCCACTTTAGTCCTTCGTGGTCCACCCTCAGATAGATGTGTTGGCACAGAAGAAGTAAGGGTGTTCTCTTAGGATCTGATACTGTAATAAAGGGAAGAGAAAGATGAAACAGGCATTTCATGTTTGTCTGTTTTCTCTCCATGTCATTTCGTGAACATGTACTCACACTTGGCCAAGAGTAGTGCATTCAGACACTGAATATGAGTGTTGAAGAGGGGACTGAGAAGGAAGAAGCTTAGTGTTCTGCAATAGGAATTATGCTTTGGGGATTTTACGAATTGTTTCCCTCTTTTTCACCATCATGCTCTTCTTGCACACTTCCTTGTCTTTTGCTATTGAGCGAAAGTCTGGAGGCTCAGAAAGCCCAAGTTTCATCTGAGAAAGATTTCCTGTGTCAGAGAGAACGGAAGGGATTCTGTTTCCATCCTTTCATGCCAGGAAGGATGAACTGCCTGTATCAGGAGGTGCCGAATTGGTTCTGGGTGCTGCTGTAGCTCACAGAATTGCAAGACCCAGTGCTGCAGGAGTTCAAATAACAGACCGGTGGAAAGGCTCAGGGGCCACAAGCTGTGCTGCATCTCTCATGGACTTGCAAGGAACCTCTCCTTTGGTGTCTGTGCAAGTGCTGGCTGATGTGGGCACTAGGATTGCTCTTTTAATCAGGCAGCTCCAGTACCTTTCAGAAAAGAATTTTCATGGCACATCATGAGCCATTAATCTCTTGACTAACCATAACATTTCCTTACTCCTTGGTTTTACAGCATTACTCAAACACTGACATTTGTCATTTCACCAGCCATCTCCCTTGACCTCTAGCATCGGGCACTTGCAGGGGGAAGGATCTGGTCTCACAAATATTTTCATACTCTGATCTCTGTGATTTATTAACCATGAAGTTTTGCCTTCAGAACTCAAGATGCCATTTCAAATAATTTCATGTGCAAAAGTCGAGTTATTGGGCAAAAGGGATCCTTGATAGCTGGGTACAAAGGACAGCAGGACTGCTGTTGCTGTTTTCTTTTCAACTACTGTGCTTGCTGTGTGACCTTGAGGAAATAGGTTCACTGCAGCTTTATGGTTCTGTTTTTTCATAGGGAAAATAAGGGCAGTGATAATTGCTTTCAGTTGTAAAACACTTCAAGATTTATGGAATATGAATGATTCTTACTAAGTGAAAAGTGTTGCAAAGCTGGCTTAGTTGCACACTGTGCTAACAAAATCCCGTATCAGCCTATTGACCCCAGCCTGAAACACTCATTAAAGTTTATAGGACATTTTGGTGGATGAGTTGAGGCAGTTGTTCTGCTGGAAATATCATACTGAAAGCACTTTTAAATCCATCATCCGCTTTGACTTTTTTCTCTATTAAAACTAAACACAACTGCTTGCTCTTTCCAGTTTTCTTAGTTTAGTTTTTGATGGGTAAGTACTCACTGTTAACTCAGCTTGTACCCCCATGGCATCTGAGACATTACAGTTCATTCTAGTCATAGCATAAACACACAATAGCTGTTGTACTGAGACAAAAAGAGTTATAAAACATGTAAGATATCCAATGGACTGGTATTAACTATCAAGTTGCATGGTCACTTTTGAATGTCAAATGTTCTTTTTATGGATACTGCATTAATTTAATTTGTGCTTAAACGTTAGCTAGGCTAGACATTGGTGTCTGAAAAGTTTACATATTTTTCCAATGTCAAAATGTGTAAATTTAGTATTAAAGAAACAAAACATATTTACTTGTACTAGAGGAAAAATACTTTCGTAGCAAAGAAATTAACTGAGGTGCTCTTTAGAAATAGGTCTGGCTTGCTTACAGAATTGTTGCTTATGCAGTAAAGCAGATCTACAGATGTTTTCTTTTTTTCTTCCAGATAAAACTTGGATTGTTTGAAAAGTGGGGAGATATTTCACCATAGTACAAAAGAAGATACAGAAGAGGAGAGCAGAATGAGAGCTTTGCAAGTGCCACATGCCTGCAGCCTGCTGTCTTTAGCGATGCTGTTCCTTCCAGTCACTGGAACGTCAAAACAAAATATCCCAAGACTGAAGCTTTCCTATAAAGGTAAACTTTTCAGTAGTTTTTCTGATTCTGCCACTTCGGTTTCGATGTGATACTGCCAGCAGTTCTTTTTGTATTACTAACCAGGAAATACATAATAGAAGCCTTAAAGATGGATGAATTCTGCCTCGGGGCAGTATTAAAATCTGGGTTTTTTGTTGTGTCGGGGCACATGTTTCTGAAGTATAAATGTCTTTTAAAAGTATTATTTCTGTTTGCTCCAAGAGGATGTTAACAGACTATACATAAATTAGAGGGGAGTGGTCCTTGAAAGGCTCTGAGGTGCATTGGAGACATTCCTGTGTGGCTGGTGCGGATGATGTGACACATGGAGGACATTCACACCTTCCTACAGCATCAGAGAAAGTTGAGAGCGCTGACTCAAGTGTTTCAAGGGGACTGACATTTATTTTTGTAATAATTCTTTTTCTATCACTAAGTGGGTATGTTAAACTCTTCATATGTGGTTTTCTTTCTCCTTGCCTCTTTGGATCACAAAAGCGTGATTCTCTGCAGAATTTCTTAGTCTTGTGTGTAGTTCTTGTTAAGAATGGTACCGTCTGAGGGATTTCAACACAGACATATTTATGTATTAATGGCCAATTTTTTAAAGAAGGTGGATTTCTTTTTGCTTTGAATGTACAGTACACCTCCACAGGCACAGAGATGTGTCACTGACACTTCCTTCTTTAGTGAAAACAAATGCTCTCCAGTTAGTTATGTTTCAGCTATGTCAGCACCTTGCCCTTAGGGGAGCTATTTCTGCTCTGTTTTTCAAACTTATGTCTTCCTATGCATTGCAGAGTTACACTCAGGATGGTGTGATGGGACAGGCTGTAGAGCCTTCATCGGGGCTTATGATATGTTTATCATGAGTTTAACACCCAGAGAAATGTATTGAGTAAGCAGAATGACATGCTATTTATTTACAAGCTTCTCTTTTGCTAGATTTGCATGCCACTGTGCATGCTATTCCACTGTGTATATAAATGTGTTTGGATGTGTTTGTGCGAGAGAGACAGAGGAAGCAAGATCAAGGGATCTTGACAACATTTTTATAAATTCAGGGAACAGTTGCACTCCCTGAAGCCAATGCATACAGAAACTGAAAGAGATGACATGAGTTATGAAAGTTAGCAGTAAAACCCTCCTGACATACAGCCGGCCTTCTCACAGCTAGGCCTTTTGAGCTAATTCCCAAAAGCAGCATATACCATATGGCCATGGCATTTACTGTGGATTTGACACTCACGATTAGTGAATCCCTCTCAACTTCAAAAGCAGATAGCCTTTGGCAAAATCCTGATGGATGCCTTTGGCAGGTAAAGAGGGGGAGAAAGAAAAATTAGTGAGGTCAACACAGGGGAAAAAAAATGGCTGAAATCTTAGTTTAAAATAGTGGCAGAGACCTGCTGGGAACAGTTGGGAAAATGCCTGAGCTCGTTTAAAAAGACAGTGAGCAGATGATTGATATTTAGGCCCTGACCCAAACTTTTCTTAGCAACTTTATAAACCTTTCAGTTTGGCTTGAGGGATACCGTTTCCTGTCCAAACTTATTCACCTATATCCCTGTAGGGGGGGAAAATCAACAACAGATACAGATGCAAAACAGCACATAAATCTTAGTTTTGAGAGCTGTGATGGAACTGAAAAGTCAGAAGAAAGAGAATTACCAGAATTTATTGTGCCTTGTCTTACTTTCTTGGGGGGTTGGAAGGTGTATATTTTTCCACATGGAACAAGAAATAATTTAATGCTGTTTTTTCACATTTATGTATTGTAAATGATTCCAGTATGGCTTATCATAATTAAACTATATTTTGCGTGTTGACAACAGAATATCAGATGTACTGAATATTTAATATAGTTGTGAGAATTAAGTCCACCTTCCTCCCCCCAAATCTTTCAGACAAAACAATTCCAAGGTTTCTGAGAATAAGATGTAGGAGAAATGAACTGTTTTGCCAGTTCTCATAAAATTGTTAGTCATGTCACTGACAAGTCCTGGCATCTCTGTTCTTTGGAATTCATACTTGAACTCTCATGAAGAGGAGAATACAGGGCTCTTTTCCTTCTTTATGGAAAACAGATGAGAACTGGCCACATCAGGCAGTTCCAAAAACCTGGTCACATGTGTCTTTGAAGGGAAGGTTTAATCTCCTTTCAGGTGCAATGTGCTTATGGCATAGCTCCATCTTCCCAGAAGAGCTGAGCATTTGCTGGGGCAGGAGAGCTGGAAGTAAGCGGGACTTTGCTCTGCAGTTACTGAAGCTTCCAGTTGCATCAATCAGTGGTGGATGGAGGAAGAGGGAGAGGGTAGGGTGGTTAAAGATGTGTCTATAACTGCAGGAGTGCTTCAATAAACCACAGCATGTCAAAGCTCCTTTGTGTTCAAACAGCAATTGAAATTTTAGACCTTCTCTGAATGGCAGTTACAGGTTTCCTTCTTCTCAAGGTTGTCATCTTAACGAATGGGAATCTGTGCAGGAAATGTTAAGATATTCCAGTGAGTGATGTTGGGATCAATGTAAAGTCATACAATGGATTTCCTTTATTGTTTGTCCCAGTCTAAAGATGTGTTCTAAAAAATTGTGCATGTATAAAACTAAAACTACACACAAATCAATTAAAATATGTTGTAGTACAGAATCAAAGTCATATATTTTCCACCTGTGTTAACCGAATACACTATGATCTTTAATCACATATCTCATCCTTTCACATTTTCCCTGATCCATTAGTTGAAAAATTCTCTTATTCACTCAGACTTAACGTTTAGATACTCGTTCATGTCATTACTATCCCAGAAATTGTCACTCCTCTTGTGATGTTTTTAGGGTGCTCTCACTGCATATACCTTACTTATTCTGTGTATCTTAGATACTTCTACAAGATTGAGGTGCTTTTACTATTACAGCTTTAATATTAGGAGAAGGTAACAAACTGTCTTCTAATAGAAGATTATGATCTTTAGAAAACCAGGGGATGATTTTGAGTAATATTCCATATTTTGACTCTCTTTGCCTAGTACTGCTTTCAGTCTAAGACCAACAGTGTGTATTTATCACTCATTTTCATGTAGCTGGAGATAACCTGTGACCTTCATCCAAACTGCAGAACTCCACAAGCACAGAAGTGATATTCAGCTTCCCTAAGCAGCACGTCCTTGTTGTCTGCTGCCTCATTTAACATCCTCATTCCAACCTCTAGAGCAGATGCAGAAGGTTTTCATATACCAGTCTAATTCATTAATGTCATTTTCAGGACAGCATCAGTTCTGTTACTAAAGAATGGAAGGCTCAGTGTCCTAATTCATGTATGTTTAATTCATACAGTGTAGACAGTCTTGTTTCTGTTTGATCTTCTGAGTAATAATTTTTCCTAATTCATTGGGAGGTCCTTCCATAAATATCGTGTGTGTGTCTTTTTAGATTTTACTTCATGGGGAGAAGTAAAGAATAGCCAGACCAGAAGGTTGATTGCCTTCTGAGAAAAAGAAGAAAAAAAAGCAAATTTTTCTCAATTTGTGGCTATCCTAAAATTTTCCTGCCGAAAGAGAGAATCCTAATTGCAAATTTAACCCTATTGATTTGATTTACTTGGCTGCTTTTCATGGACATTTTAGTAAGTGTAGTCTGTGTTCTCAGTGAATGCATTTATATTACAAAAGTGTGCACCCTAGTTTCTTGGCTGGGGGGCATGCCCTAGCCCAGATTTGGACATTGTCACCAGTGACATCCACAAACATCTATCATTCCCGTGTGGGAATGTGGCCATTCCCCAGAGCAAGCCATGCTTACTGTGACAGCGGTGACTTGGTCAGAGGACCAGGAATCCTGCATTGTGACACAGTACAGAGGAATAAGCAGGACTGAAGGCAACGTTTGGCTTTTAAAGCAGGATTTACTTAGCACTGTTAAAAACGACTGTGGTAGTAATTTACATCTAATAAACAAAAGCATTATTCTCAGCTGATTTGTTTTTCTCCATATAGAATGAATTAAGATGCAGTCTCACTCTCACTGAAGTCATGGCAAGAGTTTTTCCACTGAAGTTAATTGAAGCAAGATCAAATTCACGCTCTTCACTTTTTTCATCTTACCTAAATAAACTAAAGACAGGTAATTCTTTCTCCTCTGCTGAAGGATGACAGTGCTAAATCATCAGCTCCACATGGAAATTAGCCATGTTTAAGGATTGTTTAGTTTCACGCAGTGTTTTGCGCACAGGATTTTCTTCCCCCAGAGTGATCCATTCTTAAAACATGGTGAAAAAGCAAACAGAGAATATTTTGGTGCCAGGAATTCTTTTGAAAATTTGACTGGGTGAGTGCATTTCCTTAATGTTCAAAAATTATCCTTTGAGTATGCTATTTAACAGTGTCAAGCATTCTGTTCTCTATATTGTTTTTGCTTTAAACCTGTTTCATTTTAGAACTGATGAGATGCTTAACTGTTGCATCAGAGCAGTTAGTTTGTTCAGTTTCAGTACAGCTGGCTTATTTCCATGTCATGCATCATTTAATTATACATATAGAACATAGTTAAAATTGTACAGCTCCATGAGCCTCACTTAAACTGTCTGTGGCACTGCAGTAATCCCAGTACCCTGACGGGGTGTTGCACAGCTGTGACTGGTTGGAATGTGGTAAACTGGTGATGTGTAAGAGAGCCTAGAAGTGAGCTTGCATTTTGCAGCTGTGCTCGCTCTACTGGAAGAGGAAGTTAAACCAGAAAAAAACTGCTCTTGTGGCAATATCAGCATCTGTAAATCTGAATGCTTAATGAAAATCAAGGAAAATGTGCTGAGTGAGGAAGTGGTGCTTTTCCCTTGTTTGTCATTTAATTAATTTTTGGTGGTTTGTTATTTCTCAGAAAAATCTATCTCAGATTCCTCTGTGGAAAAACATGAAGTGTTTATGTGGGAGTGAAGATCCTAGTATTGGATGATTGTCTAGATATGCAAAAGACTTTGCCTGTTTTGTCTCAAAAATGCTTTCTGGAGGCAGTGATCATTGACACTTAAAATGTACCCTAGCTTGAAGATGGATGGGCACTGCTGTCCATGTGTATATGCTGTCGACTGAGTATAAACTTGAAGGCATCTATTACATCTTAGTAATGGGAAAAGCAGCAAATTTCTTACAGACATTTTTTTCCTTTTTTAAGCTAGTGAACTTGAAGGTCAGATTCAACTATATGTTGCATTTTCTGTCATATAATTATCATATCTATAATGTCCTGAAGAGCAGCCTCCAGTCAGTGACATCAACAGTTTACACAGCAGTTGAACTAAGAATAACCTTGGAGAACTGACCCATGTCAACCTCTTATGAGTGTAAACTGTAGTTCACAACAGTTTCTGTTTTTTCATGATCACAGAAGGGCCTCAGTTGGATAAAAGAAGAATTGTGTTCAAAAAATACAAAACTATTCTGCTGAATGTTCACTTTACTGTATCTCAGAAGAGGAGAGGAAACAAAACTGAAAGAGTAATACTTAATAAAGTATTTTTGCTCCCTTATAAAAAGAAGGACAGGACAACATCAAAAACAGCTTCCCTAGAAGAATGCAGGGAAGATACATGATAAGTGGCATCAGCTTGGAAGAGGGATCAAAACTCTTTCTTTGATTGCTTTTACTAATGACATCTGTTTAAGCAAATCCAATTCAGAGCAGTTTCAGAAATCCCAAACTTGTTCTCTTTCTGAGCACTATTTGGAGGGCATGATCTGCCTGACATCAGTGTCTGTCTAGCAGTGGACATCTGTGGTCACTATGCAGGTGCTCGATTCACATCCTGTTTCCTTTTCCTCCCTCCCCATTTCTGCAGTTCCATTTATAGGTGAGTTCCCCAAAGAAGAGCTGAGGAACATAGGGGATGACTCTTCCGTACTCACAGTCCTTTGGAGATAAATACACAGAGATAGCAGAAAGAGTCAGAATTTCCTTTAATAAACCAGCGCAATATCAGACAGGAAGGGCCAGGAAGTGCTCCAAGAGCTAGAGCATTACACAGACGGGCTGGGAGGGCTGGGAATGTTCAGCCTGGAGAAGAGGAGGCTCTGGAGAGCCCTTAGAGCCTTTTCCAGTGCCTAAAGGCGCCCCAAGAGAGCTGGAGAGGGACTTGAAGAGCCTGGAGTGAAAGGACAAGGAGGAATGGCTTCCTGCTGCCAGAGGGTGGGTTTAGATGGGATATTGGGAAGAAATCCTTCCCTGTGAAGGTGCTGAGGCCCTGGCACAGGTTGCCCAGAGAAGCTGTGGCTGCCCCTGGATCCCTGGCAGTGTCCAAGGCCAGGCTGGACAGAGCTTGAAGCAACCTGGGATAGTGAAAGGTGTCTCTGGCCATGGCAGGGGGTTGGAACGGGATAATCTTTAAGGTCCCTTCCCACCCAATCCCTTCTGTGATTCCATGATTCCAGCATCTCTACACACATGGAGAGCCAAAGCGCAGTGCAGCATCTTTGGCACCTGATCCTTAAGGTCACTTTGCTGGGCTGATGTTGGGAAACAAGACCTATGGATGGACTGATGAAGTCAGTCAATATTTTTGCCTCCTGCGGTGGAAAACACCTGCGATTCCTTTCCTTGCAGAGCTGCTGGGGGTTAAACAGCAGACAGTGCTTATGGGAATAACCCCTCAGCTGATCTTTGTCTTCCCTTGGTGGTTATTAACAGTGGCAGGGAGTTGTCTCCAGGATGCCCAAACGTCCCAGTGTCACTGTACGTGTCCGTGTGCGTTCATGAGGTTCCGAGGCGGGAGCCAAAGCTCCGGGCGTGCGGATCCATTACCTATTTCCATGTGGAGTGATGTTCTGTTTGAAGGCATCCCCGACCTGTGTCTGCTCAGCCGTCTGGCCACACTTGAGTGAGGAGTTCCAGTAAGGATATCCATTGGCTGAGGAGAGCTGGAAAGGCAGACATGGAGTCAGTGTTACCAGGAAAGGGGAAAGCTGATCGGAGAAAAGGAGAGGGATAGTGGTAGATGAGTCATGGTCTGGCAGATTTTGGTCAAGGTGTTCTCCAGGGAAGCCTGTGTCCCTGGAGCTCAGTTACGCTGTAGGGTGCTGTTGCCTTGGATTGGGAGAGGCTCATTATTGCTGCCCTTTTCCAGCCTCATTTGCTTTCTGTATTTAACTGGGGCAACCAGATCCAACTGAGTTTTGAGCCAACTACTTGTTGCATGCCACCACTACCCCTGCGGCTCCATTTCTCCGGAAAAGGGGGAGGGAGAGTGAAGAGACAGGGACACAGGACTAACCTTCCTCTTGCAAGTGTCCAATGTCTATTTCCCAGGGAGCTCCACGGAAGATTTCTGTGGGTGGTTCCCAGCCGTTGTGGAATTTGGGGATGTAGGTGGGGATGTTCGTGTCTCGGGGCCACTCGGCTCTAGGACAGAAAGTGGGAATATGAGGGGACATTCACGAAGAATGTGTCTTTCAGGGCATCCCCTGAAAGAAGAAGCAGGAGCATCAGGGAATCCAAGCATCCCGTCTGCGTGGGGAGCCTGGGGAGATGGCAGCTCTGTCCTTACCTGGATCTGGTCCATGTCTCCCCCAGGGAATCCCAGAGGTTTATCTCTTTGGGTGTCAGGTGTCCTCTCAGGAAATCGGTGGTGTCTTTAGAAAGCAGTGGGCTGAGGACAGACGGGGCCAGCTCGGGGCCACTGCAGCTGTTGATGATCTGGCTCACACACAAACCACACAAAGAGGAGAGAACTTGCAGGAAACGGTCAAAATGTCAAACCAGGGACACACAGACGAGCAGGAATCGAAGACAAAGCTGATCCTTGGATCAGCACAGTCACTGCAAGAAACATCAACCTAAGTCTTTGAAGGAGACTGGACAGTTCAAGGGAACATGAGATTTTTTTGGATTGGAGTCAAAGGAAGAGCTGATCTACAAATGAGCTGTTGTTACAGACGAGTGAAGTGTCAGAAGCTGACACTTCAAAAAATGGAAAGTATCTTGCTATTCCTTTGTGGCTCCTTTTCCAAGTTGGGATTTCTGCTTCCAAGCATTTTCAGTGCAAATACTGAGCCGTATTTGCCTGAAGGTGAGACCAGACAGATTCCCAGTGGGGACTCCAGCTGGCTGCCCCTTTTGTTCACAGTAATGCCTTATTGACCCGGTGGAAGGATTCATATTTGCTGGGATTCCTGTATTTACTTCAAGCTTCAAACCGGATCAGAGGCCAGGAACAACCGGCATCACTTCTGGAAGTTCCTGAGAAAGCTGTGGCCAGGTGTGAGCAGTTTTCCAACCCTGTTGCACAATCTATCTACTTGTAAGTGTGAACTAGAAATAAAAGGAGTTCCCAGTGAGACCTGGGAATAAGATTTACCAGTTCCAGCGGCCTGAAGAGGAAATGCACCGACTCTGAAGCACGGGGGTTTTGGATGTGCTTCCTTAGTTTGGCCTGAAAAGAGAACGTAAACACAGTTTAACCTTAACCTGAGTGTGCCTTCTCTTTTCTGTCACATGGGGCGAGTGTTGTGGACTGATGAGAAGAGTAAGGGATGGAGGAGTAGGAATCATTCATTTTTATTTTCTGTCCATTTCTAATTCCCAGTGAATTTCAGGAGGGGGGGAATACCCTCTCTGTTAAATCAGTGCCTTTAAAGCTAATTTGAACAGACACAGAAGACCTTGGCTTATTTTGAAAGTCCTAGTGAGGAAGGGCCAGGATTGCTGGTGCTTCTGCCTCTTGCAGGGTTGAGAATCCCACTAGTTCCATGGATGAAAACAACAGGATAGGTGTTCTGAGGGTCCCCTGGCAAACTGCTGACAAGGGAAAGTCTCCACCAAGGTCTTGCCTGGGGCACCCGGAGCTGCCCTGGCCACTGAAAGGCTCCAAATCCAGTGGTATTTGAGGTGAGCTGTGGCAGAATGGAGGAGCAAACACTTGGGATTGATTTACTGCAAGAACTGGGTTTCAGTAACAGCAATCAGCTGAGCTGTGGTGAGAAACCTCTCCAGTTTGTGCTCCCATTCAGCTCCTTCTCCTGTCCTGGACTCCTGGCACTGTTGCCATGGGAGACAGGCTCCCTGCTCCTACCGAAATGCAAAGCATTTGAAATGCCGGAGATGAAACATTAATGTGGAGTGGGAAACAACTGCTGGCAGCAGGGTGACCCAATGAACGGGCACTTCCCAGGGACTCGGCAGCCCCATGGTGAGGAACGTGGCAGGACCCCACCACAGTGTCCCAGCTCTGCTGCGTGCTCCACCCTGGGCTCTTGCCAGGAGATCAGCTGCTCCTTCTGATCCTGAGCAGGCACAAATTAGCCATATTTGCTTCTCAAAGAAAAGGCTGGAGCTTGGTATCCTGCTTTAAGGTTGTTTACAGTCTCTTGGTTTTCCTTATTAATAACTGCCCAGGAAGGAGCTTGTAGGATGTGTTCGCTGGACAAGTTTGGTCACAACTGACAGAATTCCTGCTGCAGTGGTGAGGCAGGGACTGAGCCTGGTTCATTGTCCCCAGAGCTCAGGTAGTACAGGACAGTCAGGCCAGTAAAGCCCCTGCTCAGGGCTGGGAACGAGATCCTGGCCAGCTTTCCCTCTCTGCCCCTCTCTGCAGTCCTGCTGGGCTATGTCATGCCCTGAGGCCACTCTGCCGTTGCTCAAATGGCCAAAATCCACTCATCCAGGAGTGGGAAAGGGAGGGAGGGCACAGGAATTCATCTTAGGTGGTGAGGCCTGGAAATTTTCAAGGCAACAAATTGATCTTTGGATAATTACAGCAGAGCAGAGAACACGGTGCCATGGGCTCTGGCAGGGCTGTGCTCAGCTCTTTGTTCTCTCCCAGGTCCAAAAGTGTGACCAGTTCCAGCAGCAGCAGCAGCAGTGACAGCTCAGCCAGCGACTCCTCTGACAGCCAGGACTCCTCTACCTCCTCCGAGGACAGCGACAGTGAGGACAGCTCCTCCTCCTCCTCCCCCTCCTCCTCCTCCAGCAGCTCTTCCTCCTCCTCCGACTTCGACTCGGATCCGAGCTCCTCCAGCAGCAGCAGCAGCAGCAGCTCTGAGGATGAGCCCCCAAAGAAGAAGAAGAAGAAATAGCTGGGGAGCTGCAGGACTGGTGTGGAGTGGGGGACAAGCCCCTCCCAGGGGCTGGAGCACACGGCTGCCAAACATTCAATGGTCAACATTTCTACTGCTCACACTTTCCAAGTGTTTTGCCTAGTTGTTCCTAGGACATGGAAGGTATTAAATGGCTTCCTGAGATGTACTGAGAGAGTATTTTTGTGCTTTATCCTTTTATGGAAGATTTTACTTTTTTAGTTCCAAGAAAAATTAAAAAAAAATCTATCATCAGATTCGTTTCCATGAGCTGAAGTCCAGTAACCTGGATGCTTACATGCTGGAAAGCAAAAGCTTTTTATTGCAGGTTATGTTGTGCATCGTGTGCTGTTCCTCTGTTAATGACAGCTTCACTTCCATTGAGAAAATCCTCTCCAACTGTTAAAAGCAGAAGTTTTTCAGCGCTGCTGTGGAGCTGTGGCATAGTTGAAGCTGAATGCACAACGTGTCCCACACAGAGCCTCCCATCTCATCAGCTGGTGCCAAATGGATTCTGTGCTGCTGAGCTTGTGTTCCAATGGCTTTTCCTGATGCTTCCAGGTCCAGTCTTAAGTGCACCATCCAGCTGAGCTGTGTTGGTTTGTTACTGATCAATGGAGTGCTTGTCCTGCCCGCAGGCTCTGGGCTTTTCACTCCCCTGTGGCCTTGGCTCGTGCGTTGGAAGTGTTTGCTGAGACACAGAGTGTTGGTGGTGGGAAGCAGCAGCTCAGTGACTTGGGGCTGCTGCTGCTTTAGGAGTTTCATCTTTGTGCCTTTTTTTTGTCAATTCGGTGTGCCCCAGTGAGACAAGGGCTGCAGTGGGTGTTCTGCAGAGCTCCAGCACAATATTGCCACGCAGCAAAAGCAGAGAAATAATAACAGCCACAACTGGGCACTGTTCTCACTGGATGCTCAGTAAAAAAGAGACTCCTTGAAATAAAGGGCTCAAAGGAAAGTGTTTCCCTTTGCATGTGTGAAATGCAGGATTGCCGAGTGACAGTCTGCAGAAATTCAGTCATTCTTTGTTTGTGGGAACTGCCCTGGAGAAGGAAGTGAATGCAAAAGCCCCACAAGCCCTACAAAAGCAGATGCAGACAGGCTGCAGAGCAGGGATTGCTGGATGCAGAGTGGGAATTCATTGTTCTTCTGGGGGATTGAAGCAGTTGCCATTAGGATTTTATTTGGTGATGCAGTCTCCTGAATTTCTTCTTGTCGGAGTGCCCTTTGTGGGGAGGGGGCATCACTTGTGGAAGAATTCTCAAGTATCTTGGTTTAGGTAGAATACAGTAACTAAAGTATTTTTTATAATTTTTATGGAAAAAGTAGTGCGTAGACTTCCTTTGGAATAAACTGTACTTCTTTAAATGTTTGTGCGTGTGTGTCTGTGTGCACTCCTGTGTTTTACAGAACACGCTGCAGACTGTAAATAAAACTACCAGAAAGGTGTTGAAGTCTTGTGGACTGAATGTACCATTTAATGGGAAAGGGAATAAATTATTAAGCAGCAGTTGCTAAGTGGATGCTTCCTGCAAATATCTGAAATCTTTGTGGTGTTTGTGTGCAGGTTTCAGCTGGAGTTGCCCTGGCATTGCCTCCCAGAGGGGCAGGATTGCTCCCCAGGAAGTTCTCCAGCCAGAAGTCCCTCTGGATCCGGATTATTTTTAAAAAAAAGTTTAGTTTGTCTTGGCTTTTTCTTTTTTTCCTGCCCTTTCTGGTTTGTCTCTCCATGTTCTTCTATTACAGAGGAACCCCTCCCCAGCCTGGCCAGAGCCGCAGCCTCCTTCATGTGCCGCTGCCTCACTCGCTGCTGCTGGTGCTGGCTCAGGAATGTGCTCAAAGCCCGGCTAAGCAGGAATTGTTCCGGGCCTGCTCTGTTGAATCGCTGCCGCCGCGAGCAAAGCTGCCCCTGCTCCTTGACGGGAGCGCTCGCTGCAGCCCGGCAGGAAAAGAGCCCAGGAAAAGCCGCGCCCTTTGCAGGAGAAGCGCTGGGAGCAGAGGGGAGAGCGGGAAAAGGCAGCGAGAGCAGCTGGGCGGGCGGGGCGGCATCAGCGCTGATCCCTCCGCGGGCAGGAGCGCATCACAAATAGTCCCTCCGGCGGATCACTCCGCGGGCGGGCGCCATCACCGCTAATACAAGTATTTATAAATTCAAAAGAACTCATTAACACAGAAGAAAGCAAGTATGCTTCATGCTGGGTGGGAAACACAGGGTCTAAGGGATAAGAATTTTAAAGTTGTTTATTTTATTTATTTTTTTTTAATTTTATTTTGTGAGAGACTACATACCCCATGGCATCCACAGAGTTCAGGACGGGTAGAGAGGATGAAACAAACTTTAAAGAGAACCTTAACTGAATTAATAATTGAAACTCAAATGTCATGGGGTAGGTAGTTCTCTCATAAAATTAAAAAAAATTAATATAAAATAAACAACTTTAAAATTTTTATTTTATTATTATTCCATGTTCTTCTCCCCCTCCTGGATGAGGAATAGGGGTCGGTATTTGCGGCTGTGCACTGTAAGGAAATAAACGAGGAGTGGCTGAACCTGCCATCGCAGGTGGCTGTGATCTGGCCACTGGAGGAGAGGGTGCAGTGGATCTGGGTAGGGTACTGCCAGCATGCGGGATGGGTGAGGGGTGGGGACCCAGTGCTGCAACCTCTGGAGGCAGATAATCTGCACGTTCTCTGAGTCGGAAATAAAGGTGACGAACAAAGTCATCCGAAAGCTGAAAGCGACGGTGGAAAAATGAGGGATCAGATGCCTGTTGTGGATTTCGAAGCTGTGAAGAAGGCATATGAGAAGTTGGAGTTGTATTGGTTGTTGTAAAAAAAGGAGATGAAGCTTGGGAAGATAGAGGAATGCTTTCTAAAGCTGTGCTGGTCACTATATCCTTCTCACTGAAGTGTTGAGCAGGCATTTGAGGATGAAAAAGTCCCATAAAATCAGCTGAATGTCCCTGAGAAGTTCGAGAAGAATGTGCATGAAATGGAATGTCTCGATGCGAGACGTCACTATTAATAACGCGTGCTTGGTCCTGTTGTGATGGAAGAGGTGTCCACGTATAGTTGAGAAAGTCCTCTTTCTGTTCTGGAGATAAAATCGTATTTGTTTCGCTGAAATGGCACGGGAAACATGGTTCAGCATCGTGTGATTGTTGTGATAATCCTCTGAGTGGTGTTATCAGAGTGATGATAGGGGGTACATGCCGTGGTGACACGGCAGCTGTTGAAATGTCTCTGCTGTGTGTCCACGGCTGTGGCTGCGGTGCAGACGGGGGCTGTGTGGACACAGAGCTGGTAGGAGGTGTAGCTGCCGAAAGCTCCTAGGATGGAACTGCAGTAGCCGAAAGAATTGCACTGCTGGCTGGAGGTGCTGTGCTTATCGGTCGTATCGGCGTGGCAGCTGAAGCGTCCGTGTGTGGCTGGAGGTGCCGGGCGGGCGGCCGGGACCGTGGGCGGGACCGGGCTGGCCTGGGAAGCGCTGGTGCCGGGCAGCGGGGCCGGGGCTGGGCTGGAAGCGGGGCCGGGGCGGGGCTGGCAGCGGGGCCGGGGCTGGGCTGGAAGCGGGGCCGGGGCTGGGCTGGCAGCGGGGCCGGGGCGGGGCTGGAAGCGGGAGCGGGGCGGGGCTGGAAGCGGGGCCGGGGCGGGGCTGGCAGCGGGAGCGGGGCTGGGCTGGCAGCGGGAGCGGGGCTGGGCTGGCAGCGGGGCCGGGGCTGGGCTGGAAGCGGGGCCGGGGCGGGGCTGGCAGCGGGAGCGGGGCTGGGCTGGCAGCGGGGCCGGGGCTGGGCTGGAAGCGGGGCCGGGGCTGGGTTGGAAGCGGGGCCGGGGCTGGGCTGGAAGCGGGGCCGGGGCTGGGTTGGAAGCGGGGCCGGGGCTGGGTTGGAAGCGGGGCCGGGGCTGGGCTGGAAGCGGGGCCGGGGCGGGGCTGGCAGCGGGGCCGGGGCGGGGCTGGCAGCGGGGCTGGGGCGGGGCTGGCAGCGGGGGCGGGGCTGGAAGCGGGGCCGGGGCTGGGCTGGCAGCGGGGCCGGGGCTGGGCTGGCAGCGGGGCCGGGGCTGACGTCCCGGGCAGGGCCGGGGCCGGGCCAGGAGCGGCTCGAGCCGCGAGCGGCGTTGCCGGGGTAACCGGCACTGAGGAGGGGCGGCCGATGCCGCGCCGCGCAGGCGTGGAAGCGAGGGCTCCCGAAGGCGGAAGTAAGGCCGGGATGGAAGCGGCGGGAGTGATGACGTCAGCAGCAGGCGCCGCCGTTCAAACGCGGAAGCGGCCGCGAACCCGGGCCGCGTGGGGATAGCGGGAGGGCCCGATGGAAGCTCCGGGACCGCCCCTGGCCGCGCGCATGGCTCATCTGATGGGAGGACCCCAGGCTCGGGAGGTAGGGACCTGCCTCTGCCTTGCGCCGTAACAGATGGATCGGGCGAGATGGAAACCGAGAAATATTCTCGGCACTCTCGGTTCCTACACTCAGGTGTATTCCTAGTTCCTGACATTCCTTTAAAACTACCGAATTCTTCTCTCAGGTCCCTGGCAAATGGGGCTTTGCAGCCTGGGGGAGTTACTGCAAAACGGGCTCTAGTGAAGCGCTCTGCAGGAGTGGTTGTGCACCTGAGCGGTCATTAATTGTCTCCTCTAATGAGGGAAACGTGATTAAACTCCCGGTGCTGTGCTGCTGTTGTGTGTCGGCCTCGAGGTGTGAGACAGTCCCTGTGTCACACTGGAGTTGCTTAGTGGCTGGACTGGGACTGGGACAGGTCTTGTTGGTCAGGAACAAAAGGGAAAATTTATCTTTTGGCTTGCTTAATATCTTGGCTTTATTAATGTATCAATGTCAATTGTTGTCATTTGCTGCCTCCTGCACAGTGTGTGTGCAGCTCTGTGTGAGAGCAGACTCTCCCCTGTTGGGGAGTGAGACAATCCTGGAATATCCTGAGCTGGAAGGGGCCCACAGGGATCACCCAGTCCCACCCCCGTCCCTGCCCAGACCCCCCAACAGCCCCAGCCTGGGCATCCCTGGCAGCGCTGTCCAAACGCTCCTGGAGCTCTGGCAGCCTCGGGGCCGTGCCCATTCCCTGGGGAGCCTGGGCAGTGCCCAGCAGCCTCTGGGGGAAGAGCCTTTCCCTGATCTCAGCGTGAGCCTGCCCTGGCCCAGCTCCAGCTGCTCCCTGGGTCCTGTCTGTGTCCCAGGGAGCGGAGATCAGAGCTGTAGCCCCCGATGTGTTCTGACCTCACACTTCTCTACCAGAACAAACCCAGTGCCCTCAGCAGCTCTTTCATGGTCCTTCCACACCCTTCCCCATCCCCATGTCCCTTCTTTGGATGCTGTCAGCTTTGTATCTTTTGTATACTGTGGCGCCCAAAAGTGCCCCCAGGACTCCAGTACAGTTTAACAGCAATGAAAGGAAACAGTGGATTTCAACTTTGATCTCAAAAGCTGTCTCAGGCCCCTGATACTGCCTCGAAATGTCTTTGCAGTTCTTGCTTTATGACTTGTGTCAAACACGGAGAGAGTGAGACTGAGCCCCTGGGGTCAGGTTCTGTGTGAGAAGCCACACAGCAAGCCAGAAATCTTTGCTCCAGATCACCAGAAATTTACAGTATTGAGGGTGGAAATACTGAGAGTTGAGTCTTGGGAGCTGAGCCAGGAAAGCAGCACCTCTGCCATGGGCAGATTTGGCACATGGAGAGAGCTCGAGCAGCTTGCAAGAGGTCCCAGCAATGTGTGTGTGGAGCTGGGAGGAGCATGAGTTGCAGTGTCGTGTTTGGAGTCCCCCTGGGTGAGGATGTAGGAATAGACTGGAGTTTTTGGTGACTGAGGTTTCTTTTCTGTGGCAATAATTGTTCTTGGCCACATCATTTTGGTTTGTTACTCGCCTGTGGTTTGTTCTACAGGCCTGTTTCCTTTCTCTCCTACTATGGTGTCTCAGTTATCTTCAGCAGAGGCTCAGCAATAACTAAACTTGAGCTTAGATACTTAAACTTCAGAGTAGATACACGGCAGAAATCCTTCCGTGTGAGGGTGGGCAGGCCCTGGCACAGGGTGCCCAGAGCAGCTGTGGCTGCCCCTGGATCCCTGGCAGTGTCCAAGGCCAGGCTGGACACTGGGGCTTGGAGCAGCCTGGGACAGTGGAAGGTGTCCCTGCCCTTGGCAGGGGTGGCACTGGATGGGCTTTAAGGTCCCTTCCCACCAAGGCCTCGTCTTCCTTTGCCTTCAGTGTCTGCCTCAGAGTTTGTACCCAAACCAAAGTGAGGTTGGTGTCACCTTCTCTAAACTGGGAGAACAGATCACTCCAAGCTGTGGGGAGATGGAGAGGCTGTAGGATGGAGAGGGTGCAGCCCTGCAGACGCCGAGCTGTGGGGTTGCTGCTTTCAACAGCCTCGTTGTTGCTGCGGACACAGCTCAAGGTGGGTCTGAGAGAGACAAACTCTGCTTTTGGGGGTTTGTGTTGATGAGGAGGGGAGGGGAGGTCGCTGCTCTGCTTCTTGTAACTGCTGTGGCAGAGCCAGGAGCCCAAGGCAGGACAAGGGCAAAGCAAACCTCTCCGAGCTCTTGGGTTCTCTTCATTCCCAGATATTCTGATTCCTGCCCAAGTCCAAGTTCATTGTGCTGTGCAGGATGCGAGTTTAATCAGGTTTTAGTGCTGGTTTAGCTGAGTGTTTCTAGGGCTTGAGGATGAAGCCAAATGCTCTGCACTGAAAAAGTGATGGATGTTCAGCACAAGATTCTCTTCAGGAACTGGCACGAAAAGTGGTTGCTGAAGCTGAGGGAGGAGCAATTCACAGCTTGGCTGGAAGAGGGAGAAGTGCTCACTGCTGGTCTGTCACTTCATCCTCATGAGTGAGTCTGGGAGCTCCCGAGATCGGCCAGGCTGCAATTTCAGATAGTTTAGATGGGCTGGCCTTGAAAAAATCATATTTTGGTGCCTGGAGCAAAAGCTGAAGGTGGCAGGAAGTGGCAGCAGTGGCAGGGAACTGAAGTGACACCACCCTGAGCTCAGAACTAATTTTGGTTGTGACCTTGAGCAGTCCCTGGGCCACACCAGAGCTTTTTGTGTCACCTGCTTTGGGAGGTTCTTCCTTGCCCATGGAGAAGTTGGGTCTGGCACAGGTCTGCTGTGGAGCACCTGTGCCACCACCTTTAAAGAGCCACACTGGAGGTGTCAGTGAGCCCCTCAGTGCCTGCCCAGCCTAGAGCAGGGCTGGGAGGGCAGGGGGCTCAGGGAGTGCTCATTCCTGGTGGTGTTGGAGCTCTGAGCCCAGCCCTGAGCTGGGTTTGTGGCTCTGAGGGCACGGGGAGTGTCCGGAGCAGGCCTGGCCTGGGCAGAGTAGGAACTCCTGGAGTAACTCCTGAGTAAGCCACACCTTCCACGCGAGAGGGAGGTACTCCCAGAGTCAGGCGCTGTCTCCTCAGAGGTGCTTTGGGGTTTAATTCTGTTCTCACAGTGACTCCTCTCACCTGGGAACCCCGTGGTTACCTACAGAGGGTCTGAGGCCTTAGGGATGTAAATATGGACAGGAGGGATTGGAATCTGCCTATCAGGGAATCTTCCCCTTGCCCAGAGGAGAGTGTGCAGAACTCTTCTGTGTGATGATAATGTTTTCATACTTTAGGTGTAAAAATAAAAAATGGGAGAAATCTCGTTTTTCTGGCAGCATGCAAAGAACTTTCTTCTGTGTCACCGCTAAAACTCTGTGAGGGGATGAATACCTGGGAATCTGAAAGAGACATAGCTGGAAAGCATCAATATGAATGGATTTTTCTGCTTCTTTTTGCACTTGAAAGAAAGGTGAAAGTTACAGGCTGAGTCAAGCTTTTACCCTTTATTTCAATCAACTCAGTTATTGCTAAATATGGCTACACACAGGTAGCCCAGGTGACAGAGCTGCCTCCAGCTGCTCCTTGGCCCCAGTGTCCCACGTGGGATGCTTGAGTTATCCACTGAGAGCCCCCTTGAGACTGGAGCACAGGTAAATCTGCCTGTCTGAAGGGCAGGATTGTGTCCTAAGTCCCTCCTCATTCCTTCCTTTCCTCAGGCCCCACCATTGTGGCTTGGGTGGCAGTGGCACGTTGGAAAGGCCTGGGGGTGCCAGCTGGGGTGAGAGCTCGGGGTGCCAGCCCAGGCTCCACCAGCACTTGGCCCACACTGGGGCACAGATTGAGAGATGAACTCTTGGAAGCTTGTCCTGAGGAGGATGAGTGGTACCTGCTGGCGAAATTCGGTGCTTTTGCAGAGCTGTGATAAACCCCAAAGTCTTAGACTGCCAACCTACAGCCTCTGCACTGTCACATTCCCCAGTTGCATTTTGTATTGGAATTTTACCTGCTCCCACCTGCGTTCTCCTGCTGGCAGTGCCAGCAGCCCACGTGCTGCCTCTCCTGAGAGCAAGTTCCTGCCTGTTTCCTCTCCCAGCCCCAGCTCTTGCTTCCCTCTGGCAGAGGCAGCTTTAGGTGCAATATCCTGATGTTTCTGCGAGTGGGTTTTGGAATAAACCTACACACGGGATGTTCATGGGTTGCTGCTATGGATTCTGTGAAAGGTGATCAGGAAAAGCAAGTTCAGAGTTACTCAGGGGATTCTCTGATTCCTGCCCATCTCACGGAGCTGCTCAGGGTGAAACTACTACTCCCATGCTTTTTATTTTGCTCCTCTTAGTGCTGGTTTTTCCCCAGGTAAGTCAGTGCTGGAGCAGCCCTTGTGGGTTTATCTGTGATGAGCAGTGGTTGTGTCTGCACACGGAGATAGCAGATTCCAGCTGTAGTGTGCAAACGTCGGTGCTTTGTGCCTTAGTGCACAGCCACATTTGTCAGCTGACAGGGCTGATGCGATGAGAAAACCTCGCACTCTCCAATAACCTGAGCACAGGCACTTCCTGCGTTGTTACATTTAACCAAAGCTCTGATAAAAAATACTACATTAATTTTTCTAATGGAGACCAGATTCCGCATGATCATAATTTACGTTTTTGGATAGTCTTTGATTGACTCTGGTGGGAAGGGAGGTGAATCAGTATCTTGTACTTTAGGGAAAGATCTAGGGGAGAATTGAATTGTACTTCCTTGGAATTCACATCACCCGCCCTTAGTCGGAGATGTTGATCTTGAGAACAACAAGCAGAGAACAGCCCAGGAAGGGCTGAACGTGACAAAACAGTGCAGAGCATACAGAAATCCTCTTTGCTGTGTTCATCATTCTGTCTTCATCTTGGATTGTTTCCACCCTTCTCCTCCACCTGGAAGTCACAAGCATCCTGCAGTGGCAGGTACTCTGGGTTCTTCAGCCAGGAGTAGTCTAAGAACAGCTTTTGCTGGGAGCGGCTCTGACCTTGCTGAAATCACTGCTGAAACCTCCCCTGACTCTTGCAGTGCCAGAATTTCAGGGTGCCAGTGGTGAGGCAGGGACTGAGCCTGGTTCATTGTCCCCAGAGCTCGGGTAGTACAGGACAGTCAGGCCAGTAAAGCCCCTGCTCAGGGCTGGGAACGAGATCCTGGCCGGCTTTCCCTCTCTGCCCCTCTCTGCAGTCCTGCTGGGCTATGTCATGCTACTATGTTACAGCATTGTTCCATGTCTTTTTTTTTTTTTTTTTTTTTGGAAGTAATGCCGGATATTGGCAGTCAGGGGCGATGGAGCGAGGTGAGCAGTGACCGGTGGACAGAATGAGTTGTTACGGCCTCGGTCTCAATGTTTGGAGCAGCTCTAAGCATCCGTTGTTGTTTGTGTGTTTTAGGTGGTCCACTTGCAGGATGTCCTGGCCCTGGATGCTGGAGGGTGCAAGCCTAAGGTATAGGTGTGGTGTACTTCAGTCGGAGCAGGGAGGCTGTGGTTTCACAGTCTCTCAGCATGTTTTGTGTGTTTTTGCTTTGCTTCTCTGCAGGTGCTGCTGCCGCCCTGGGCATGCCAAGGGCCAGAGGCGAGCAGGTGAGTTGGCATTTAGGTGGGGTGGCTGATAGGCCAGCGGTCTATGGCAGCGTGCTGAGCGTGTCCCTTTTCATTGTGCAGGTTTGTCCTGGCCACCTCCAGAGTCAGATCAGGATTTGAGGTGAGCCGGGGCAGTGGTGTGGAGTAGCCCGGGGATGCTCTTCTGGAGGGCAACAGTGACGTTTTCTGTTTTGTTGTCTTAGGTACCGTGAGCAGGTGTGGAGCTGAAGTTTGGAGAGAGCAGGTAAGCGCTGAGCCTCGGCAGTTTCGAGGGAGGGGGCCTTGCGGAAGGGGTCTCTTTTGGCGTGTGTTGTCAGAGGCTGAATTTTCTCCTTGTTCTCCATCTTTCACAGCTGCCAAAGCGGACCGTGGGGAACGTGTTGACATCTGAGGTGCTGATGCATTTTTTCTGCCAAGGATGGATTTTGTCCGTTTGTCTTCAGAAAGCTAAGTGTTGGGAGCGGTGGTTGGGAGAAGGGAAAGGCCTTTGGAGTTCCAGGAGGCAATTGGAAGTTAGCTTAGAGGAGAGGGCTGTTGTGGGAGGGTCCCTTGGAAGTAAAGGGAGAGGGTTTCTCCTCAGCATCACCCGAGCCTTTGCTGGGCAGGGCAGTTCCCACCCATCTCTGTCATCGGCCTTTGAGTCTCGCCATCATCGTGGATCTTTTTGCCCGAGGAGCTCGCCTTCGGGTCTGGCACGATCGCCACGGTCTCCATTTCACCTACTCGCTGGCGTAGCCGCCCGCGGGCATCTTGGCCACTTGCTGGATGGTCAAAGGTAAGGGATCAAAGCTCGGGTTGTCGAGGAATGGGTCAAGGGGTCAAAGGTCAGGGGGTAAAAGGTCAAGGCTTGGGCTCAGGATTAGAGGTTCCAGCATGATTTTCCGTGGTGGTTCCCAGTGTGGGGACACGGGGTGTGGGGTCAGTGGCGCCGGGGGCGGGCAGGAGCCCCGTGGGCAGTGGCCGGCAGCGGCGGGGACGCCTCCGTACGGTCGCGCCCCTCCAGTGCCAGCAGAAGCCCCCCTGCGCCGTGCGGTGCCCGGCCCCACTCCTTGCCCTCCCCGCCGCTGCCTTCCCGCACTCCCACCGCACCCCCTGCTCCCCTCCAGCCCAGGGAAATGCAGGAAAACACAAAATCATTGAGGTGGAACAGTCACCGGAGCTGCCCGAGCCATCCCCCCGCCTGAAGGCGGCAGCTGCCCAGAGCCAGGGGCACCCAGCAGGATGCAGCTCCTCTTTCCCAGGAGCTGGAGGCAGGGTTTCCCAGGCAGGGGGAGCAGGGAGAATTTCAGCTCCCAGCAGCTCTCTGTGAGTGCTGGATGGACTCTGGGCTGAGCCAGGTGGGAGGTGTGGGTGGTGTTCATGTCCCCAGGAGCTGCTCAAATCCACCTTAAACTCCTGGAATGGTCTGTGCTGGCAAGAACCTTACAGACCATCCTGTTCAGCCCCTTGCCATGGTCAGGGACACCTTCCTGGGGTGTCTGTGCCAGAGTGGTGGAATGGGCAGGACTTTCTCCCTGAGCCCAGTCCCGGGCAAGATTGGGGTTCCCATGGGAAGAAGCCTGTGAGCTGCATTTCCGGAGCTGGGAGCCTCCATGCCCGGGAGTGTTTCCAGTACTGTTCTTTGGCTTTTTCCATAACTGGGCATGATGGTTCTCCCCAGAGCAAGGTGGTTTTCCCTGGATTGTTGGGGTTACACACTGGCTGTTTGACAGCTCTGTTGTCTCTTTGTCCTGAATGGAAGAGTGAGGAACGGGGGATGCTCCCGACTGTCCCAAGGATGTGGGAACAGCCCAGTTCCAGTGAGGAATGTGACGCCCAGCTCGTGGCGTGTGCCCTGAGATGGTCTTTGCTGTTGTTTTGTCCTTAGAGCCTGTTGGAGTGCTGGCCTGGATTTGGGAGGAGCCAAGTAGCCTGGAGCAGTGAGGTTTTTCCTGTCAGAAATCCATGCTGGGGATGTTTTCCCTGGCTGTCCCAAGGGGAAGGAACAGCTCTGGAGTTTTTGCAGCCACAGGCTGGGGATGCATCCCCTGAAAACCAGTTCAGGATCGTTCATCTGACTCTGTCCCTGACCTGTGGCTTCCAGGGAGCCTTCTGGTCTTCTGGATATTCCCAGGAGAGGATATTCCACCACCTGACTTTTAAGCCAGGAATTCCAAACCCAGTAAGTCGGTCACATTCTATGGGAGCTGCCCCAATGGTGGGATGGCAGAGGGCACACCCCACGCTGCTGTTTGGGACATTCCTGACTGGAACGGGAGCCAGCTGGGCATTTTGGAGCACTGAGGCCACCAGGGCAGCCTTGAGTGGCATTCCCAGGCAATGCTGAGGCATCCCATGCCTGTGGCAACACATGCCTGATGTGGAGCAGAGAGAGGAAGGGAGAAATTCTGAGTTGATGGGAGGAATGGAATTGGGCTTTCCAGAATGGAATTGGTATAGGTGCTGATGGTATCATGGAATCATGGGGTGGCTTGGAAGGGACACAAAGACCCTCTGGGCTCTGTTATCCCATCCCGTGGCAAAGAACACGTCCAAAACTGCCTCCTCACCCCCATGGAATGGCAGTGGGTGTTGGGAGCTCTGGCTGGAGCACCTGGAGACCAGGTAAGAATAGCAGTGGCATTGTTTTGGCTGCTGCTGGATGTGGTTTTCTCTTGTCAAGATGTTCCTCTGATTGATATTTTCACAGTAGCTTGCTAGGCCTCATTTGAGGATAATTCCAAGAATTTGGAAGTCGTTGGAAAAGAATGAGGAAAAAAGGTGAACCTGATCCATTTCTAGTAATTCTGAACTTCTCTTGCAGCACCGTTCCAGGGGAAAGCTGGTGAAAGGATAAAGATGCAGAGGAACAAGTGTTGTAAACCCCCTTGCCTCCCTGACAAAGCAAACCTTTCTGCAATCCCAGTAAATCTCTTGGAGAAACTGTGGGATCATAAGGTTTCCTAGGAAAGGAAAACTAAGGACAGAGATGAGGAAAGAGGCTTCCAATTAACAATGATTTGATGGAGGTAGGAATGATTCTTGTATGTTTGATGCACCCCTTTTTATTCCTGGGATAATTTTAAATGATTTCTTTAAAAAATCATTTCGATTTGGGAATTCAGATTAGAGAGGAAACGATGCAAAATAAATGCAGGGAGAGATCACAGAATCATCCTGGAATGGCGGAATAATTTGGGTGGGAAGGGACCTTAAGGATCACCTCATTCCATCCCCAGGGTGCTCCAAGCTGCGGCCAGCCTGGCCTTGAACACTTCCAGGGATGGGGCAGCCACGATTTCCCTGGGTTTACGGGCACAAGAGGAAATTTCCAGCAGGAACTGAGGGGTTTCCCTTGCTCTGCCTGGCCCTAGCAGGGCTTTGGGAGGCAGAGGCTGTGGGAACAGGAGCTTTGTCCACTGCCTTGGAGGAGTCTCTGATGTCCCAAAACCCAGCAGAGCAAGTGGTTGTGGTTTAACATCCCGTTCAAAGGAGATGCCAGGCCAGGAACGGGAATGGACTGCAGAGCAGGGATGGTGGCCAGCAGAGGGGTGAGTGTCCAGGGGGTCCCAGCAGTCCATCCCTGCTGCCCAGGTTTGGGATGAGCAGGCTGGTGAGTGTCCCTGTGCTTGCTCTGCAGGATGAGGAAGCCAGGCCTGCTGAGGAGGAAGATGAGGAGGTGTGGGAGGATGGAGACAACGGCCACCAAAGGCTGGGGAAGGCACAGATCCAGGTAGGAGACGTTGCCTTGCGAGGAGAGGGACTTGTCTGTCCCGTTGGAATTTGGGGCGTGAGGCCAGCGGAACAAAGGCTTTGATTCCATTTTCTTGCTCGGGTTTTCACGTGCCTTAAGAGAGCTTTGTGAAAATGTCATTATCCCTGATTGAGTCTCTGAAAAACAGGGATTGAAGCTTTCAGAAGGGGCCCAACCCTGCCTGCATGTATCCAAGTGCAGCCCCCACTCCCTGTTTTTGTGTACAGCTGGGATGAGACCTCAGCTGCTGTTACTTGCCAGCTCACAAGTTGTGTAGCTCAGAGCCTCAGCCATGAAGGGCCAGGCTGTGTTTAAAACAGCCCAAGGTGCCAGAGAGCTGGAGTCATTTCCTAGCAGGGAACTTGACTTGGAAGCTGCATTCTAAAATTTGTCCGCATTTAATTGATGTCCCACATGGAGACACCTAAAGAAGCAGAGGTGGGGTGTTCCTAAGAAAAGAGCATCTAAATTCTTTGGTGGTAGAGGGCTTAAAGTCTGAGTGAGGTGCCTTTAGGACACTTCCATTCCAGTATCTGAATAGAATTTAAATGAAGTAGCCAAATCCTGACAAGCTTGTATGAACTCCAAAGCCTCTGCAAGTGGTTTACAGCCAGGGAAGGAGATAAGAGTCTGAAGTCTCTTCCCCAAAACCTGGCTCCTGGTTTCTTTGGCCAGGCATAGGAATAATTGCGTATTCCCTGGGGCTCTCCTTATGGGGAGAGGTTTACTTATGTGCCCTGGGTTTATTCAGTGCATCTTCAAAGTGATGGAAACTGATTGCATTGAAATGCCAGGGGTGCCAAATGTTTTCCCCAGGCAGAGCTCGGAGCCAGCCCAGTGGGAAGGGGTTTAGTGGCCATTTTCCCGCTCCCTCGGGGCAGCAGCACTGGAGCACTCGCAGCCACCCGTGCCCGAGGTGCCGAGTACTGGCAGGAGGCAAAGCCAGGGACTGGGCAGGAGGAGCTTGCAGTGCTCCTGGAATCGCAGAGCTGGAGCTGTGGGTTAGAACTGCCAGGAGCTGCTGCCTCACTCAAACCTTGTTTAAAGCTCAGCATCCCTCCTGCTCCCTTGGAATGATTGTTGCTTCTGTTGTTGCTCTTTCCCGATCCATTATGATTATTATTGTAAATTCCCACTCCATTTCTTCCATAGCCCTTTGCTTCCCAGAGGTGGTGCTTTAGGCAAGCCCCTCCAGCCTGGGAAGGGGCTTTTGGCTCCAGACTCAGTCCCAGTCCCCATGAGCAGCTGGAGCTGTGCTGTCCCCAGCAGGTGCCTTTCCTTCCTTCCCTGCTGCACTTTGGCTTTTTGAGGGCTCTCTAGGGGGCTGAGGGAGAAGTTCTTTGTCATTCCAGGGCAGCATAAGCCCTGATCCCACTCAAAGCAGGAGGAATCATTCCATCCTTGTTTTTGGATACACCTTTGGTGTTCTCTCTCTTTTGCTGACACTGTGTGGTGAAGCAGCAGCTCCCTGGAATAACTTTTATTTGTAAAACAATGAATTCCCTGCTGGAATCCCAGTCCCAGCCCCCCAGATCAAGGTGCAGTTTAAGGCCTTACACCCTGACCAGGACAAGTTCCTGTCCTTAGACATGGAAAACAGGGGAAAACTCAGACTGGATTGGAGCCAGCATCCAGAATGGGGAGAGTGAGGCAGCGTGCTTGGCCCAGGCTGGGGCTGGTACAGGGGGTGTTCCCCATAGGATGACACCTGTTTGGAGCAGATGCTTCTCTTTCTTTGTCCAAAGTCCAATGGCAAAGGAGTGAAGAACCCACAAGTGGGGCCTGGAAGGAAAACGATTCTGTTAAAATTAGGCAAAGAATGCACTAAGAAAAAATGGACATCCTTTTTATGTATGAAAGTAAGTAGGGGAAAAATGTTGAAAAAGAGCTCTTTTATTTGGTGCCACCTCTCATTTTTTTATGGATAAAACCCTCTAGTGAGCAATCAGAACAGGAGTGGGAAAGCCAGGAGCCTTTGACTTCCACAGTGGACTTAATTGCCATGCTTAATTTCAACAATTTCTTCTCTCTCTCAGGCCAGGAAAACCCACTTAACTTGTCCCATCTTTGCCAAAAGCTTTGGTGTTTGAGCAGCCAAACCCAAGGGGCTCTGGCCCCACCAGCCTGTACTGGAGGGCCCCTGGTCCTGCCCATGGTGTGGGATGAATCCCCAATTGTCCCCAGAGGGGGCTGCCCTGGTCCCTGCAGTGCCCAGCACCTGAGACACAGAGAGAGCCCTGTCCAAAGGGGCTCCTTGTCAGGAATGTGGCAGCAGCCCCAGGAGCAGGCTGGAGGTGAGAACTGGGGCTGTGTTTGAGACTGACCAGGTCAGCTCAGTGTTTACCTGTGGGGGGAGTTTGGCCCCCCATGCTGAGTTGAAGCTGGATCAGGGTGACAGATGCTGCATTTTGGGCACCCTGAGAGTTTCTCTCCCCCTTGGAGATTTCCTGCAGGGATGGGGCAGGGCAGGGAGCAGAATTAACCCTGCACCTCCCGTGGGCACTGCTGGCCTTTGTCTCTCTGCTGTGCCATCAGCCTGTGGGAATTTGCTGCTGCCGCTGCCACCCCACCTGGGGGCTGCGTGCTCCTGGCAGCCCTTCCCAGCCCCACACCCGAGCTCCAGCGCTGCCTCCAGGCTGTGTTGGGAGAGTTTGCTGGGAATGTGCCTCATCCCTGGGAGTATCCTTTCCTTCCAGAGTGGCTGGATGGAGCTTCTGGGCTTGTCAGCTTCAGAGTTTGCTTGCAAAAGTCACTGCAGGGAAGAATGACAAGGAGGTTTGTCAGAGTGCTGCTGTCAGACCCCACCTGCCAGTCTGTGCTTTGGCTTGGAGGTTGTTGTGTATTGGCCCTGCAGGGAATGAATGTCCCCTTCCCACCTCAGCCCAGCAGATCCCAAGGGCTCTTCCTGGAGTACTTACTCTTTGCTTCCCTTTGGGATAACTTAATCTGCACCCTTCCATGAGCAATTCCTTGGCTTCTCCTGGAGAAAACCCCACGGCAGAGGCAGTGTGCAAAGGAGCCCAGAGCTGTGCTTGGAGCAGGGAGTGCTGAGAGCTGCATGTGCCTCTGCTGCCCCAGGCTGGCAATATCCCCATGGAACAGACTGGGCAAATGGCATTAGAGGGAGCACAGTCCCTTCCTGGAAGAGGTTTTCTCCTGTGCAGATCAGGCACAGGGCAGGAAGGGAACTTTGGAGATCAGCTGCTTTCCCCCAGAAAGCATCACTCACACCAGCATGGATGACATGACCTGTGCCCACTGCTCACCATGCACCTGGCCAGAATCAAGAGCAAAGGTGGGTTTGGGTGTGAGCACTTGAAATAACTTTGAAAGAGAAGCAATCACCTTTTGCTGCTTCTTTCTTTCTTGCAGATGCTGCGATTGCCTCTGGGCACATGGGCTGAGCTCTCCCTGCAGGGAACTGTCAGGCCTTAACAGCTGTGAGGTTGTGTTCTTCTCAGTGGGGAACTGGAAATAATTATTAATTAATTGCAGAAATGTTTTCTGAACCTTTCCCCTTTCCTGATAGATCTTCTCTCTCTGCCTCTGAATTTACAGCTGTTCCCTGGTGTCATTGGCCCTGCCTGAATTCCTTGCAGCTCCTCACTGGGAAAACCTGGGATGACTTTGAGGGGACAGAGGAGACATTTTCAGCTGAAAACCTGGGGTGACTGAGAGGGGACACAAGAATTGTTTGTGTAGGAAAATGGGAGGTGATGTCAAGCAGAGCAAGGTGGCATTTTTGAGGGAAAAGCTGAGGTGATGTTTAGGGGAACGAATGCACATTTTTGGGGCAGAAAAGAGTTAATATTGTACAGGAAGGAAAAACTGGGGGGTAAAACTTGATGTAATCTGTAGGGGACAGAATGAATATTTTGGAGCAAAAATGAGGTACTCAGTAATAGACAAAGAAGGAAAATTTTGGAGGCCAAACTTGACAAAGTCTCAAGAGCAGAGAATGAACACTTGGAGGGAAAAAGGAGGTGATGAATACTGAGCATGTGGGGAAAATTTGGGGGCTAAATCTGAGCTAATCTCTAGGGGAGAGCATGAACACACTGAGGTAACATGAGGGAATCAGTTGTGGGCAGATAGGGAAACTTGTGTAAAAATAATATTAAATAAGCTGTAGAAAGAACATTTTGAGGTAAAAATGAGGTAAGCAGTAGTAGACAGATGGAAAACTTTGGGGGTAAATCTTGATAGAAGCTACATGGTAGAAAGGAAATAAATATTGAAGGAAGAATGAGGGAATCAGTAGTGGACAGGTAGGGGAATTTTGGGGGGTCAAATTTGAAATGATCTAAAGGTTGAGAATGAATCTTTTTTGGTAAAAATGAGGTAATAAGTTGTGGACAGTTCAGGAAAATTTTGGGGGTTAAACTTGAGGTAATCTCTAGGGAGAGTGTGACCACTGACATGAACTGAGGCAATCACTGGGGCTAGGCAAGGAAATTTGGGGTGTAAAACTTGGGAAGATCTGTAGGGCAAAGAATGAACATATTGAGGAAGCAATGAGGTGATCAGTAGTCAAGATGAGGTAGAATGTGGGGGGCAAACCCTGAGGTAATTATGTAGGAACCATAAGTGGTTTTGAGAAAAAATCTGACCTAATTTGTAGGGGACAGAATGAACATTTTGGGGGTAAGACAGACATAACCTGCGTGGTTTGGGTTTTAAAATCTAGTCAGTGCACAGGGGACAAAATAGACATTTTGGTAATAAAATCTGAGTTCATCTGTAGAAGAAAGAACTCATGTTTTGAGGTAAAAAGGAGGTGATCAGAACTGGGCAGGTAGAGAAAACTGAGGGGGTAAAATGTGAAGTCATCTCTAGGAGAGAGCAGGAGCATCCTGAGGTAAACTGAGGGAATTGCTGTGGACAGGTGGGTAAATCTGGCAGGTAAAACTTGAGGGAATCTCCATGGTAGAAAATGAGTATTTGGAGGTAAAAATAAAGTACTCAGTCAGTGCTGGAGATGTACAGAAAATGTTGGAGGTAAAATCTGAGGTGATCTGTAGCAGAGAGAATGCACTTGATGGGGTAAACTGAGGTAATCACTTATGGACAGGTAGGGAAGTTCAGAGGGGTAAAAATTGAAAGCATCTGTAGGGCAAAGAATGAAAAGATTGAGGTGGAAATGAGGAAAGAGGTAGTGGACAGGTGGGGAAAGTTTTGGGGGCAAATCTTGTGGTAATCTCCAGAGCAGAGAAAGAATGCTTCCTTGTAAAAAATGAGGAACTCAGAAGGAGGCAGATGGGGACATTTTGGGGGTAAAATCTCAGGTCATCTCAAGGTGAGGGAAGGACTATTTGGAGGTCAACTCAGCACTCACTGTGTCTTCCTTCCTTGGCATCAGCTGGCAGGGAAGGGAGAAGAGGCCTCAGGCTGGAGAGGGGCAGGAGAAAGGCACTGTGGGCAAAGGCACCTCCCTGGCATCCCCAGGGTACCTGTGGGGAACACAGTGGACACTTTGGGAGCAAAGGGAGGTGATGGCATTGTCCCTTTGGGGGATGCTGGCATTTAGATCATTCCATCCATTTGCCTGCTGACATTTCCCAGCCCAGGGGCTTTGGCTGCCAGGGCAGCACAAAGATTGTTCCCTGGGTGGTGCGCAGATTTGGGGGTTGGCTTTGCTAGTTCAGATGAATTCTACCCAAAGCCCTGAATTCCCTGCTGAATTGCCACTGGCATAGCCTCCCAGCGCCTCCTGGAGCATGGATATTCCCATGCAGAGCTGCCTATTTAACACCAGCTGTGGCAGGACCCAGCAGAGCTTCCAGGGAAGCTCAGCAGGGTCAGGGCAAGGACAGCTTCATGTTCCATAGAATTTGCTGTTTGTAACCCTCATCCCCCAGCCCCCCCCCCCCCCCCCAATGTCCCTGGGGGCACCTGACAGAGTTCCCTGGAATTCAGCTGCCTGCACCCCCCGAGCTGGGGCTCCAGGTGATATTTGAAAGCAGGAACAGGCGCTGGCTGGACACGCTCCCAGCCCGTGCTGAGGCAGCCCCTGTGCCCACGGGAGGACTTCTCTCCCTGCAGGAGTTGATTTCATTCCAGAGCCTCAGGAGTGGCCTCTGCAAGTTCTTTTCCCTCAGGAAAGGGATGCACATCCCTGCCTTCAGGGCACCTGCAGTGGGAGCCACCTGGGAAAGCTTTCCATCAGTTGTGCAGTTCCAGCTGGCTCCCCAAAAACTCCCAACTCAATCCAAAGAGATTTCTCTGACTCTGACCTTTCATTTGAAGGCATCTCTGAGGGCATTGCTTGGCATTTCATTGCTGTGGGGGAAGCTTGCCTTGGCTTTAACACTGCTGAGGGATGATGGCCTCAGGCTGGAAGGGAAGGCATTTTGGGTGGCTGGGACATAGCTGGCAGGTGTGTGGGAGGTCAGCACTGGGAATTGCTGTCTGAGCCCCTCTGCAAACAGCCCATTCTGACATTGCCCAGTGCCAGCTGTTCCTTGGGGCATTTTTGGGGTGTCAGTGGGGTCTGTCGGGACTGAAGCATCTCTGGGTGCCTGTTCAGAGCAGCCCCTGGCCGAGGGGCCGCGGGCAGCCCTTTATCCATGTCCATCCCAGCGCTGCCCGGGCAGCCCAGTGCCCGTTCCGGGGATGTGTGTTTGGCACACTGCGTGCCACGGGCAGGACACTGCAGGCACAGCTCCTCTCTGCAAATCCAAAGCACAAGAGCTGCTGCTTCCCTTCCTGGGCCTCCTGGCCTTCTCCTTCCCCCCATTCCCTGCCAGCTGGGACACACGGAAGGAGCACCAAGGAACACTCCTGGCAGTGAGCAGGAGTCGCTGAGAGCTCTGTGCAGCTCTGAGCCACAAAAGCTGGCCCGGCCTCAGCAGCCCCTGGGATTTTGGGCTGTGAACACTCACCTGTGGGAAAGGCCCCTCTGCAGGCAGGAGCAGCCCTGACCTTCTCCAGAAGAGCTTTGGCCATGGACCAAGTGAACCCTCAGGACTTGCCTTGCTCATTTCTCCCTGGAAAGGGCCATGGAACAAGCACCTTTGCAGCTGTTGGGTAAATCCTGGAAAGGGCAGGAAATCAGGGTTATGGGAAGAGTTCAGTGCTGTCACACAACTGCTCACCTGTGTTGTTGCATGATCAGGTGCTGGCCATGGAGCTCTGCCCTATGGCAATTACAGGGGCTGGTGTGGCAAGCAGCATTAGCATAAAAGAAGGAGTTGTATTTGCATAGGAATGATCTTGCTGGCACTTGGCATTCCTATCCCAGGCAGGACATTGCCAGGAGCTGAGATTGGCTTGGCTGGAGCAGGGTGCTGAGAGTGCCCAGGTGTGGGTTCAGTGGCCAGAGGAGCCATTCACATAAGGGTTCGACTTGGTGGTCCTTGTGTAGCCATTGCCACTCAGGATCTCCTGTGCTCTGGAAATAAAGAGGAAACATTTTTCCCTGGCCTTTTAAAGCCAGAGGTTTTTGCAGTGGAGCGTGCAAGCCGCAGAGAAAGCGGGGAGGAGGAAGGAGAGCATCAGGTCTCAAGCGGCAGTTGTGGGATGAACGGCTCAAGCAGCAGCGAGCCCCGGCGAGGCCCCGGTCCCGCAGCGGGCGCAGTCAGAGCAGGAGCGGCAGCAGCGGCCTCGGCGCCAGCGGCCGGGCCGGGGGAGCGGCTCGTCCCGCTGCAGGCGCGCTGGTTGGGCGGGGCCGCGGCGGGCGGGAGGCCCCCGGGGGAGCGGCCCGGGGCAGGGGGAGGCGGGCGCTGCCGGGGCAGGGGGTGCGGCGGCCTCGGCAGTGCCGGGGCTGGGGGAGCTCCGCGTCCCCGCGGGGGCTGCGGGCGGGGCCGGGCCGGGAGCGCCGGCGCTCCGGTTGCGCCAGGGGGCGCCCCACAGGGCGGGCGGCGCTGAGGGAGCGGCGGCCTCGGGGGGTGCCGGGGCGGGCACGGGCGGTCCCCGCGGCCCGGCCGCTTCCAGGCGCGATCCAGCGCCTGCTGCGGGGAAGCGCCGCCCTCCCGGCGGGCCCGGCACCGGCACGGCCCCGGCTCCCCGCGGCCGCAGCGGGAGCGTAGCCGGAGCTCCGGCGGGAGCCCAGCCCCGCGCTGGCCGCAGCCGGAGCGGCAGCGCCGGGCTCGGCGCCAGCGCCAATCCCGGAGCGGCACTTGCCAGCCGCGGCGATCCCGATGCCTAATGCCATCCCCCATCCCACCTCAGTTCTCCGAGCCCGGCAGCCGCACCCCGCCCGCCGAGAGACAAGCGGCTCGGCCCGGGACCCCCAGCAGACACCGACAGGACCCAGCCCCGAATCCCGTTCCCACCTCAGCGCCTCGGGCTCGGCACAGCGCCGGGAGCAGCCCCCGGTGCCGGGCTCCGCACAGCGCTCCGAACGACGGTCCCGCCACAGCCCGGGAGGAGCAGGATGAGCATCCACCGCACAAAGCGGAGCGGGCGCGGATCCGCCGGCATTTACGGGCGCGGGCGGGGCGGGGCGGGCCCGGCACAGGTGTGAAGGGCGGGGTCCGCACAGGTGCGCGGGGCCCCAGAGCGGCTGCGCGGGGCGGGGCCGAGGGGATTTAAGCCTCGGGAATCGGCGGCGCCGCCATTTGCTCCCTCGGCGCTCGGTGGGAACGGTTGTGGCCGGACCGGGCTCTAGATCTCTGTATTTCCATATTTCTATGTCTCTGTAGTTCTTTTCCTTTATATTTGTGTTTGTTTGTCTTCTTCTAACCCTTCTCCGTTCTCCCCCCTCTGCCTCCCCTCCCCCACCCCCTACACCCCCCCCCCTACCCCCCCCCCTCTCCCCCCTAGCCCTCCCCTCCCTCCCCCCCCGGCCCGGTCCCCCCCATCCCCCCTCCCTGTCCCCCTACACACCCCAACCCTGCCCTACCCCTCCACCCTCTCTCCCCTTCTCCACCGTTCCTTCGCCCCCATCCCGGGTCCCCCCTGCCCCCTCACCCTGCTCCCCTTCCCCTCCCAGTTCCCCCCACCTGCCCTCAATCCTCCCCCTCCGTCTCCCACCTTTCCTTCCCCCTCCACCTCCCCCTGTTCCTCTTCCCTCGTTTCCCCTCTGCACCTTGACCCCCCACTTGTGCTCCGTCCTCGTCTTCCCCCCGCCTCCTTTCTTGTCCCCCCATCCCACCTCTCCCTGCACACCCCGAACCCCCCACCTGCGCTCCTTCTTTGACCCCCTCTGCTCCCTTATTCCCGTCCTCTGTCCCGTCTTTCCCCCGCAGCCGCGGGGCACGGGGCGCCGGAGAATAAAGCCCAGAGGGCCGGAGCCCGGCGCCCCTGCCCTCGCTGGAGCCCACACGGGCCGGGCCCGCTCGGCGGGTCCCCCGTGCAGTACAAAAACAGCGCCGGGGCTCCGGCTTTCCACACATCACACTGGGGATCCCCTCCTCAGGAGGGGTTCCCGGGGGGGTGGTGGGTTTCAGGGAGGGTGGTGGGTTGGGGTGGGCCCCCTCCTCAGGAGGGGGTCCCGGGGGGTGGGTGGGTTTCAGGGAGGGTGGTGGGTTGGGGGGGGCCCCCTCCGGAGGAGGGGGTCTCGGGAGGGGGTCAGGGTGGGCCCCCTCCGGAGGAGGGGGTCCGGGGGAGGGGGGTGGGGCGGAGGGGGGACTTTCCCCCCCTCCAGTCCCCGCCCCCTCTCCCGGACCCCCTCCTCCGGACAGGGCTCACCCCAGCCCCCTCCCCGGGACCCCCTCCTCCGGACCGGGGCCTCGGGGAGGGGGGTGGGGGGGGGAAGCAGAGGGGGTCACGTCACTCTGTGGCATGAACAGACATAGAGCTCACAGGCCAAACCAACAGCCCCTCCCACCCGGACCCCCCCCACCCCACCCGCCCCCCCCTCCCTCCCCCCGGGGCCCCGGTCCGGAGGAGGGGGTCCCGGGAGGGGGCCGGGGTGAGCCCCGTCCGGAGGAGGGGGTCCGAGAGAGGGGGCGGGGACTGGAGGGGGGGAAAGTCCCCCCTCCGCCCCACCCCCCTCCCCCGGACCCCCTCCTCCGGAGGGGGCCCACCCTGACCCCCTCCCGGGACCCCCTCTTCCGGAGGGGGCCCATCCCACCCACCCCCCCGGGACCCCCTCCTAAGGAGGGGGCCCACCCCAACCCCAACCCACCACCCTCCCTGAAACCCACCACCCCCCCGGGAACCCCTCCTGAGGAGGGGCTCCCCAGTGTGATGTGTGGAAAGCCGGAGCCCCGGCGCTGTTTTTGTACTGCACGGGGGACCCGCCGAGCGGGTCCCCCGTGCGAGGCTCCAGCGAGGGCAGGGGCGCCGGGCTCCGGCCCTCTGGGCTTTATTCTCCGGCGCCCCGAGCCCCGCGGCTGCGGGGGAAAGAGGGAACGGGGAGGGATGAGATGGGGTAGGGAGAGGAGTCGGGGTGGGTTGGGGAGAACGAGGGGGGAAGGGAAAGGTCGGGTGAGGGGGAGGGATGATGGTCAGAGGAGGAGGAAGAGAGGGGAGTCGGGTTGGGGAACGGGGTACGGAGAGGGGAGAAAGGAGGGGTGGGGGAGAAAGGAGGCGGGGGGGGTCGGGGATGCACAGGGGAGCAGGGAGAGAGGGTGGGGGGGCGCTGGGGAGAGGGCAGGCAGGGGGCTGGGAGAGACAGGGAGGGTGTGGGGGAGAGAGAAAGAAACTGGGGGGGGTAGGAAAGAGGTGATAAGCGGGGGAAGGAGGAGAAGGATAAGGGCAGGAGAAAGAGGGGGAAGAAAGACGGGGAAGAAAGAGGGGGAGCGGGGGCCTCTCCCGGGCCACGCCGGGGGAGCCCGGCCCGGTCGCAGCCTCCCCGAGCTCTGAGGGAGCAAATGGCGGCAGGGGCGATTTCGGGGGCTTAAATCACCTCGGCCCCGCCCTGCGCAGCCGCCCTGGGACCCCGCGCACCTGTGCGGACCCCGCCCCGCGCACCTGAGCCGGGCCCGGCCCCGCCCCTGAAGCCGCCCCCGGCCCCGCTCGGCCCCGCCCCAGAGCCCCGGCCCCGCCCGGCCCCGGGGCCCGCCCTGCCCGGCACGGGGGCGGCTCCATCGCTCGGGGCCCCGCCCCTCTCTCCCGGGCCGGGCCCGCCCCGCGCACCGGGGCCGCACCGGGGCCGCTCCCGGGACCCTCCCCTCCGCTGACAGACACCGCCCCGCTCGCTCCCGCTCCTTGCCACGCTCGGCAGCCACCGAGGCCGCCGCCCTCTCGGCTCAGCCGGCACCGGGCGGCAGCAGCGCCGCCCAGCTCAGCCCGGGGGCAGGCACAGAGCACAGGGAAAAGCCGGCTCCGGGCGCTCTGCAGCTCCTGCAGCCCGAGCGTCTCGGCTCCTGCGGCCAGGCGCTTGCTGCTTTCCTTCCTACAGAAAAACGCCGGCTCCTTATTCTCAAAACCTGCGGATCTCTATTCCCAGCTTCTTATATTGCTGTATGTGACAGAGTAGAGAGAGAGGGCTGGCTCATTTCAAAATGAATTTACATCTACATCAGTAGCATTTGCCTATAGATGTAAAAATGAAGAACTTAATACGTTTTAGTATTCTGCACACAGCCCTCCCTGGGAGGAATGGTAAAAAGTTAAAAACAAATGAAACTTTAAAAGTAGAAAGTTAGAAACAAAGTTACAACGGCAGAAATTTAGAAACAAACAAAGAGGTAAAATACAAGAAACAAACAAATTTCTAAAGGGAGAAAGTTGAAAACAAACAAAGTTAGAAACAAACAAAAAAAAATTAGAAACAAACAAAATTAGAAAGGTAGAAATTTAGAAACAAAGTCACAAAGGCAAGTGTTGAGCCTTTGACAGGGTACCCCTCCTTCTCGGACCAGGGTGAAAGAGCAGAGGAGGCTGCTGTTCTGCTGAGTTCTTTATTTCACGGTCTCACAGCTGTCTTGAAGGCAGAGTTCGAATGGGGTTACATGATACAGCCAAGCAGCAGCAGCAGGCAAAAACAGCTTCTTCTATATGCTCCATACACTCTATTTTTTCTTATAGAAGTGTGGATTCCATTTGTTCATTGACCAGTAAGATTAACACACGATTCTAGTTTTCCTTAAACCCATCCCGGTCTAATTCTAACAGTCGTAAGCCTCACACAAGTGTCATCTGCCCTTGTTCCATAAGGAATCCCTCTACAGACAGGGAGTTGTCACCGGCCCCGTGCTCATGGGCTGCAGGGGACACCCGCACTGAGGAGGAAATGGAAATGGGAAAGAGGGAACTGCAACCTGATGGGACGCACCTCTGGCACCACATTTCCTCTTCTTCCTGCTGTCCTGGAAAACCCCAAGTAAATCCGGTCCCTCAGACCTTGCATCCCTGAACACCAGGAGAGCTGGAGTTTTACCCAGATCCCAGTGCCCTGCACGGCTGCGCTGACACGAGCACAGGCTGATCGCTCTGCCCAGCACCATCCCTCATTTTCTTCCCATTGCTCCCCAAGCGGCCCCAAACCACCCCAGCGTGTCTGTGCCAGGGCCAGGGCCTGCCCCGAGCCCGACCAGAGCCCTGCACCAGCTCCCACCCCCGGGAGAGCTGGGAATGCACTGAGAGCTCGGCTCCCCGGGCTCCCCAGCACCCAAACCGGTCCTCAGACACACAGAAATGCCCAACCTGCCCCTCTGGGCACAGCCAAACACCACAATTCCATCATCCCCAAGCAACTCTGGCACTTGCCTCTTCACCTCCGCCCATTTCCAGTAGCCGGGGCTAGGACCGGGCTGTCAGAAATAGCATTCCCTAGGCAGTTCATCCCAGCACAGAGGAGAAGAGGAGCCTGTCCCTGACCCACACCATGGGCAGGACAAGGGGGGCCCTAGCTGGCTTTGCCTACTCCAGCACCAAAGCTCTTGGTCCCAAAGATGGGGCGAGTTCAGTGGTTTTTCCTGTCCTGAAAGAGAGCAGAAAAGGGAAGTTAATCCCACTGTGGAATCCAAGACTCCTGCATTTCCTATTTCTGCTCTGATTGCTCACCGTGGAGTTTTAGCCATGGAAAAAAAAGGAGAATGACACCATATCAAATAAAAAGTTGATTAATCCACGTAGGGGCTGTGGAGAGGATACAAAGGAGCTTTTCCATGATTTTGGGGCTTGAAGAGGGACTGAATTTCCCTCAAAGCTGGGAAGGGCCTGAGGATAATAAAGCAAAGGAGCAGCTTCATCTCTCCCTGGCAGAGAGCTCGGGGCTCCATTATGGATACAAATCAATCCCAGCAGGATTTCAAAGGGTTTCTTTAGGATGTCAGGTCCCTCTTTGTCAGATCCCTGCTGGGATTCAGGGCCTGCCTGGTCACGGGGTGCTTTGATAAGGGCTGGATTTAAATCCCAGATCTGAGAACAGACATGAAAGGTCCCTGGGTTTTCTAGGGGGTTGAAAAACTCAAGCTGGATTCGCTGCAGAGCTGAAAAATCAGGGTAAGAGAGAGCAAGGAGTGGCCAGCAGGCCCAGGCTCCTGATCACGCCCCTGGGATCCATGGGATCCATAGGATCCACGGCCTCTGGCACGCTGCTCCAGCACCCTGCAGGGTGACTGACAGCCGGGCAGGGGAAGGAGCCACCAGCAGCTCTGCCATGTGCACCATCATTCACCTTGCACGTGGCCTAAACAGCCACCAAGCACTGATGGACTGACTGAGCCGAAAATATCGGAGAGATCTCAGTTTGCACTCCAAATTCCCTGCAGCCTGTTCCCTTCCTGATCCATCCCTTCAAGCAGCAAGAGTGGAATTCCTTCCATCGTTGCTCTTTCCCTCCTGTTTTCCACTCAACAAGAAAAAGAGCAGCCACGTGAACAGGAGTAAAAGCCCCAAACCCACAAAAAAGCACATTCTCAGCATCACTAATCCCTGCCAAACTGCCAGGAACCTTCCAAAACTACATCCAAGCTTGGAAACAGGGATCCAGTTGTTTGTTTAAGCAGCTATTGATCCAGTCTCTTCCAGCTAATTAAACTATTCACTATTTAAACTCATTAAACTGCTCATCCTGCTCCTGGCAGCCAGAGGCAAAGAAGAAATTGTGTCTAGATTAAATGGTGTTGGTGAATGTGCCCATCCCAGTCCTTGGAGAGGTTGGAATTGCATCCCTGTTCCTCTGCTCTCTTTTCCTTCCTTTTTCTTGGAGTGATTCCCACCCGGATTCCTCAGCTCCAGCTCTCTGAGCAGCCTCAGGGGGAGCATTTCATCCCCTTAGAGCCAACTCCATTTGTTGCATCCTTCATGCCTCAACCACCCCTAAAAGCAGGCAAGTGCTGATGGGCAGTGCAGCTGCTTCCACTTGGGAATGTTTCCAGTGGAACAGGGAGGGAATTCTGAGAAGCTTCCACCCACTGCACGTTATTGCTGGATAAAAGGTGAGGCAGCAAAGGATCAACAAAGGGAGATTTCAGCAAGACAAAGTCCAGACAGAGAGGCTGCAAGTGTGGCTGGGGCTGCTAAACTGGGAAAACTGCAAGGTCAGGCTGTGGGAACATGGATTATACTGAGGTCTGGAACTGGTGTTGGGAAGAGAGGGAGAAGGAGAAGGAGAAGGAGAAGGAGAAGGAGAAGGAGAAGGAGAAGGAGAAGGAGAAGGAGAAGGAGAAGGAGAAGGAGAAGGAGAAGGAGAAGGAGAAGGGCCCGAAGTAACTGCACAGTGAATTTCCTTACCATGAGCCAGGCTCATTCCCTGAGCTGACCAATATCTCCGAGCTCCCCTTCATGGCACAGCCCTGCCAGTAAAGAACAGAAGTTCCTGCTGCTCCCACTGGAATTCTGTAGCGTGCCTGGCATTCCATACGTTCTGCTGCCTGAGAATTCCTGCAGCCGTCCTCGGGAAGAGCAGTTCACTGCCACAGGAGGAACAAGAGGAAAGCAGCTGCCACTCTCGGGTTCTGTGCCCTGTAAAAAGTAAAACCAGATAAAGATCAAAGCTCCATAAAGCTGGAACCATCTCCAACCTCGGGACAGCACTTCTGTGGGAAAAGCGTAGATGGGCAATTAGGAAGGAGATCATCATGCAAATGGGCAAGGGGGGGGAATTAAATTCTGCTGCTTTCTGATTGAGGCCTGCTTCAATTTGCAGCCTTTATAATATCAGCTTAATGGGACTTTTTGTGCTTTAAAGAGGTTTTTATTAGCTGGGGGTTGTCCCTGCCCGGACTGAGGCACAGCACAATGAGTCTCCTGCCTCCTGAAGCCGTGTCGTTATCCCAGCATCTGAAATTAAAAACCAGCACTCTGGGAAACCTCTCTACTCTGAGGAGAAGTGTGAGGAGCGTTTGGGTCTGTGGAAAGCCTGGAACAGCTCTGAGAGACACCAAACATCCTGTGGATCCCAATAAACAGCAAAACATTCCAGCAGCTCCTTCCAACACCGCCCTTGTAGGGAACTCTGTCACCCCAGTGGGTATTTGTGGGAGTAAGGAAGAAATCCCACTAATGACCTCAGTGTGATCACCTCTGGTTCGTCTGGGGATAAATCTCCTTTATCCTTCTGGGAGAATAAAGGAATCCAATGCTGCCTTAATCCCCAGCTCCTCAGAGTCTGCATTTCCAGAATCCATCTCCTGGCCCAGCATGGGAAGGGTTGTCCAGCGCTGGAACAGCTGCCCAGGGCAGTGGTGGAGTCACCAACCCTGGAAGTGCTCATAAAATACATGGATATGGCACTTGAGTGTTCATAAAATACCTGGGGAAATACATGCGTAAATATAGGGATAAATTCATGGGTAAATACGTGGATAAAAATATGGATAAATGTATATGGATAAACATATATGGATAATCCATGGATAAATATAGGGATAAATATGTAGGGATAAATATGTATGGATAAATACAGACCTTGCTTCCCTGAACACCAGGAGAGCCGGTGTTTTACCCAGATCCCAGTGCCCTGCACGGCTGCGCTGACACGAGCGCAGGCCGACCGTTCCGCCCAGCACCATCCCTCATTTTCCTCCCAGTGCTCCCCAAGTGGCCCCAAACCACCCCAGCGTGTCTGTGCCGGGGCCAGGGCCTGCCCCGAGCCCGACCAGAGCCCTGCACCAGCTCCCACCCCCAGGTGAGCTGGGAATGCACTGAGAGCTCGGCTCCCCGGGCTCCCCAGCACCCAAACCGGTCCTCAGACACACAGAAATGCCCAACCTGCCCCTCTGGGCACAGCCAAACACCACAATTCCATCATCCCCAAGCAACTCTGGCACTTGCCTCTTCACCTCCGCCCATTTCCAGTAGCCGGGGCTAGGACCGGGCTGTCAGAAATAGCATTCCCTAGGCAGTTCATCCCAGCGCAGAGGAGAAGAGGAGCCTGTCCCTGACCCACACCATGGGCAGGACAAGGGGGGCCCTAGCTGGCTTTGCCTACTCCAGCACCAAAGCTCTTGGTCCCAAAGATGGGGCGAGTTCAGTGGTTTTTCCTGTCCTGAAAGAGAGCAGAAAAGGGAAGTTAATCCCACTGTGGAATCCAAGACTCCTGCATTTCCTATTTCTGCTCTGATTGCTCACCGTGGAGTTTTAGCTATGGAAAAAAAAAGGAGAATGACACCATATCAAATAAAAAGTGCCCTTTTCCAGCATTTTTATTCCAGGCATTAAAAGGATGCTCATTTCTCTTCTAGCATTGTTTCCCTCATTTTAGGAGAACCGTTTTCATCCCAGGCCCCACTCGTCAGTTGTTCGATCCTCTGGCACTGGATTTGGACAAAAGAAGGGACGCACCTGGACTGCAGGAAATCACTGAGAGAAACCCTTCCAAAACGCGACAGAGAAAAACAACAGGACATGCAGGAAGACACATCCCTCATTTGCACGTCTGGAACGCTTTTCTAAAGACTTCTCTGCATCTGGATGCTCTTTGCTCTTGGCTTTCTTCACAGGAATGCATTTGCTGCTAAACACGTCTCAGACCCTTACCTGATCGGGATAAGGTGGGATGGAGATGAAGACTCCCACAGGGAATAGCCAGGGAGATGCAGGGCCTGGGAACATCAAGGACGGAGAAGAGAAGGAACAGGGACTGTTTTTCTTGTTTAGAGCCAGCAGTGCTGTGAGCTTGGAGAACACACGGCACCGCAGGGATCCAGGGCAGGAGCGGGATAACTGCGGGATAAGGGGAATCTGCTCCCACTCCAGGGCTGTGCCAGTGAAGGAGGGGAATTTTTTAGTGCCTTCATTACACACAAAAACCAAACCCAGCACCACCGAGCTGGGCTTTCGTGAGCTGCAAAACAAAGCGGCCCCTGGCCTTTGGGGGAACACAACCTCACCGAGTCACGGAGCCAGGGGATGACACTTGGGAATGATCCTTGCTGCCTGCAGGCAAATCAGATGAGGGAGCCACAGGAGCTGCGGGGTTTCCTGCTCTTCCTGCAACGCCATCGGTCCAGACCAGGAGACCTTTCCTGGAACAGATCTTCCCTGTAAAGGGAGCTACACCAAAGCTCAAGCCCTCATTTAGAGACCCTTGGAAAAGCAAAGGTGAGAGGGGATTACCTGGAGCCCCAGGGGACCGAGGCGAAGGCGATGAAGAAGCAGACAGCAAAGTGCTTCCACTGCTTCTCACTCCAGCAAAGGGAACATCCCTGGAATTTCATGGCCGGCGTCGCTCCCAAACCCCACAGGTGAACCCACACGTACTCCAGGACTGATCTCCTTCAAACTTCCAGCAGCACAGACTCACCGGGAGGAACTGCAATCCAAGGACACACAGCAGCAACCGTCTTCCCGCTTGCCCCTCTCTCCACATTTTCCCTTTCCAGCGGGATGCAGGTGCCACCCCCCAGAGGCAGGAAAACTGCCTTGCAATCCGCTACAAAACCTGCCTGGAAAGCCCAGGATGCCCGGAGCCAGCAGCCGTTTCTCCTGGAGCTCCTGCTGACAGGCATTTGAAGCCTGCTGTGCCTCACAGCTGCTTTTCTGCCAAGGGCATTCCCATCTTTTCTTTTTTAGCCCAAAGAAAGGTTTGCAAAGCTGAGTTTTGTGAGAAGCGCTTCATATTTGGATCATTCTTAACTTGGAGTTTCCCTTGGCACCAAAATCAGGGGCTCACCTTTTGCTTGGAGCTTGGCTGAAGTCCTCAGCAATGCCAGGGAATGTGGCCATTGGAGGCTTTGGGCAGATTTGGCTCATCTGCCTTTTTAGGCCTTGTTTCTTTCTCTCAGCCTTCCCACTGGATTGTGGCCTCCGAGGAATACGTAAAATCCCATTCCATTCCTATTCTTTCGGACAATTTTTTGCACCGTCCCTGTACAAAACGAGGCCCCCTGTTCGGATGCTTTTCCCCACCGTTCCCCGGCACTTTTATCTGCCGGTGCATTCCCTGCGTTGCTTGGGCTCTTCCCAGCTCTCTGAGCTCCTTCACAAGGCAGCAGATCGATTTGGCCCAGGAACTAAACCCTCCCGAGGAATTGTCTGATGCCATCTCCGCATTTGACACCTGATCCTTGTGCTCAAAGGATCCCTCTTTCTTCCCTTCAGCCAATTCCAAGGCTCGCTGCCCCCAGCTGCGATCAGGCCCCAGCCTGATCCCTGCAGTCTTCCCTGCCGGGATCCTGCTCAGGAATCCCTGGGCTACAAATGTAAGAATTCGTTCTTCCCACCCCTGCCCAGTTCCAAAGGATTTGGTGTCTGCCTTACCCGGCTGGAGCCTGCTTCCAACTCTGTTCTTGCTGCTTCTGCTGCTTTCCAGTTCCCAGGAATTCCACCGACGGAGCGACAGCGTTTTCCAGCTCCGCCAGGATTCCCTCTGCTGCGTTTGGGTGCTGGAAGGATATCAAAACCAGGCTCTCTGGGGCTTTACTATCAGGAAATTACATCCCCGGATTTGTTCATTTCCAAATATTATCTCTTCCCAACAAAGCACTGGGCATCCAAGGAATACAGAAAGTGATGGGCTGACCACTGCTTACTCCTCTGGAATGTCAGAGCTTGGAAAAAAAGGGCACTTGAGGCTTCTCCTGGTGCTGCCCGTGAGGTGTATTCTACTTGAGAGCCCCTTCCCGTGTCTTTCCCTGTATCCACCAAAAAATCCACCCCTTCATTCCCCAGCTGCTTGCTTCCTCCCTCTTTTCCTGTATCCAACAGAATTTTAACAGGTCAATAGTCCCCTCCGCAAGAGCACCTTTCATTCCAAACCTAAGAACAAACGAATCACTTCCCTTCCACCGTCCTTATTAGGATTCCACTGAGAGCAGTGGATGGAAAATGATCCTCTCCTGGTCCCTGCTGGATTCCCGGAGCAGGGATCCTTTCCCTCTTTCCCCCCACCACGGTGCCCTCCTCCCCCTCCCGCCCCACCCCACACCCTTTTCAGGCTTTGTTCCACAGCTTTTGCCTCCAGGCCTCAGATCCTTTCGTTCTCCACGAGCTCCCAGCAGCTCCACAGCCTTCCCGCTCCCATCCTGACCATTTCTCCGGGAATGGAGCTCCGCATTTCAATTGCCTTCTCTTTTCTCTGACAATTCCCACCAATCCAGAAGACCTAAAGCTGACACAAGGAACACTCGGTGCCCACAAATCCAAACCCAGACCCGGCCATCCCCAAACCAGCAACTCCCGGACAATTTGCGTTCATTCCAACCTAACACTGAGGACTCACCCAACCCTTCAAAATTCCCAAGAAATATCCTGTTGCCTTCACAGCTCCCAGGGGATTCTGCTTTGTGCTCACACGAAGGATTTGGGACTTCCCTGAAAAAACCCGTGCAGGGCACGCTGGAATCCCCGATCCCGTGAATCCGGGGAGCGTTAAAAGCTCGGTCCAGCCTGGGCCCCCGGAAATTTTTGCCAAGTATCCCCCAAGTCCTCGGGATAACAGAATTCTCTGGTACTGCATTTTTGGCGTTGTAAAGCCTGGAATTCCTTTATTCCTAGTGCTGGGCTCTGCATATGGCCGAGAAAATCCCGGCCTCCACACAGACCCAGATTCCAAACTTTTGGATACATTTCAGCAAGCCGAGAAATTCACCTTCCCTACTTCTTCTTAAGGGCATCCTTCTCTTCCCTTACCCGGCGCGCTCTCTCCCACTGGGGGTGGGTTTTCCCCTTCCCATGCTAATTAGTCCCTACTTCTAGGAGGTTTAGGTACCTTTCTTCCCTGGGACGGATTTCTTAACACAGCTACCGAGGCTTTGGGAGTCTCCTTTATCTTCTACTTTCTGGATCCATAAATGCCACAATCCAGACGCCCAACTTCAACAAGACATCCTTTCTACCTAAAAACACACACTCTCAACTCTTAGATCTTTTAAAGTTTTACCCCCGCAAAATTCCCCTATTTTTCCACCACTGAATTCCTCAGTCCTGCTTCCAAGGATTTCTTGAATACCACGGGGCTTTTCTCAAGATTTACCCCCACGACCTTCCCTACGTGGCCACTGCTCATCACCTCATTTTTCCCTCAATGTGGTCGTTCTCCACCCCAGAGAGTTTGTCAAGTGTTGCCTCCAAAATGTTCCCCATCTCTCCACTACTCAGTTCCCCATTTTGCCTCCAAAATATTCAATCTGTCCCCTCCAGACTGCATCCACTTTTACCCCCAGCGTTTTACTTCCTCTACAATATTGATTCAACCTTTTCCACCCCAAAAATCTGCATTCTCTCCCTTAAACAGCACCTCAGCTTTTCCCTCAAAAATGCCCCAGAGGGAAACTCAGATTCAGCCCCCAAACTCCCATTTGCCTACACAAACAGTTCTTGTGGCCCCTCTCAATTCCCCCAGGCTTTCAGCTCAAGGAAGAACTGGAAGCCCATTCCCTCATCTCCACCCTTGTTTTGCTTTCCTGGAAAACCTTGCGATCCCACACTTTCTCCAAGAGATCTGCTGGGAGTACTGGAAGGTTTGCTCTCTCAGAGCGCCAGGGGGCTTTACAGCACTTGTTCCTCTGCATCTTTACCCTTTTATCAGCTTTCCCCTGGAACGGTGTTGTGGGAGAAGCTTGGAACTACCAGAAATGGATCGCGTTCACATTTTTTCCCCACCAGTTTTTATCTGGTTTCAGATTCCTGGAATTACCCTCAAATGTGCCCAGGAACACTGCTGTGAAAGGATCAATGAGAAGAACAGCCGGAAAGCAGAAAACCACCTCCAGCAGCAGCCACAATGATCCCATTTCTCTTCTTACCTGGTCCTGCCAGAGCTCCCAACAGCCATTCCCATTCCAAAACAAGAGCTATGGAAGACATTCCTGCTGTCCGTGAGGGTGAGGCGGCAGTTCTGGATGTTCTTCGCTGTGCAATCAGACAACAAACAGAGTGTAAATGATCCTGGTGGTCCCTTCCAAGCCAAACCAGCCCGTGATTCCATGCGTGGATCAGCACCTGTCCCAGCTCCATTCCAGAAACCTCCTCCCACTAACCCAGAACTTTCCTTTTTCTGCTCAACATCAGGGCTTTGCTGCCGAGTGCCCCGGGCAGGGGACGCCTCAGCCTTCCCTGGGACCGCAGCATTCCCTGGGCTGCCTCAGCATCCCCTGCGCTGCTGTTCCACGCCCATCCCGTGGTCCAGCGCCGTTCCGGGCTGCAGTGCCGGGCTCTCCCCACGAGGCGGCAGCACCGGGAGCGAGCAGCCCCGGCCGGTCCCGCTGTCTCGGGGCAGCTGCGCCTGTAACCCGCCCTGAGCCGGCGGGGCCGTGAACACAGCGGGCACAAACCCCACCGCTCCCCTTTATTTCACCCTCAGAGGCACAGGATCGCAGCATTTCCTGGGCTGCAAGGGACCCACAGGGAGCATCGAGTCCAAATCCTGGCCCTGCACCCCAAGAATCCCACCCTGTGCCCGAGAGCCTTGTTCAGACCCAAACTCTTCCCCCAAGATCCTGAAAACACAGCGGGGCTGGGAGAAGGATGACCACGGAGGATTTTTTTATACAGATCTCCTTGCACGATCGTTAAATAATATTATTAGACAGTCCATGAACGCATCCCTGTGCCGGGACAGCCACCCCTGTGCCGGAACACTCATCCCTGGGCCGGAATACCGATCCCCCGCGGCCCCCACCGTCCGCTCGGGGCTGTCCCCGTTCCCCGCTCACCTCCGAGCCCGGAGCACCCGCCCCGGTGCCCCCGGCCCGGCAGCGCTGCTCCCCGGGCTCCCCGCCATTGGCGCTCCTGGCGAAGAAGGGCGGAAGTCACCGGTACCGCACCGATGTGGCTATTCGACCTTCTCAAGATGGCGGCCGGAAATACCCCCCCCCCCCCCGCTCCGTCTATTCGACTGCCTGAATGCTCCCGCCTGCCCCAGGCGCCGCTGACCCCACAGTCGGTGTCCGCGTAGCGGGAAACGCCTCAGAAAATTGCGTGCAAGCGCTGGGCTGGCGTCGGCGTCGGCGTCGCGTTCAGGCAGCCGAATAGACGCAGCTTGGGGGGGGGGGGGAGGGGGGGGGGGCTTCCCTGCCGCCATATTGAGAAGGTCAGAAAACAGTGCACACGACCGCCATCTTGAGTGTGGCAGTGACGACACTTCCGCCCTTCGCCGCCATCTTGGGTGCTGGCAGAAGCCACTTCCGGTCGAGCCGCCATCTTTAGTGTGGTACACTTAGGGCCCCCGCCGCCCCTCACAAGGGCTTCTGTCTAGTCGGCTGCCTGAATCCGGCCCGGACTCCGACGCCGGCCCCGCGCTTTCCGCGCGATTTTCCGCCGTGCTTCCCGGTGCGAGGACACGGCTGGCGGGGTCAGCCGCGCCGGAGGCGGGCGACGGCTCCGCGACCGGCGGCAGGCATCGGCAGGGACACCTCTCGCAGGGGGCCTACTGCGTCCGCCATCTTGAGTGTGGCGGAAGTGTAAACCACCCTCTGCAAGGTCCTGGCAGATAATAAAATAATAAAATAAAATAAAGACTGTCATATTCTAATAAAAACGTCACTTAACGCCGTCCCGAGAGCGCGGAACTGCGCCTTCCTTTCCGAGCCGCCTCCTTGAGAGCGACACGCGGGCGGCTCGATTCCGACCGTGCCCGCCCGGTGCCTCCCGCCCGGGTCGCGCTGCGACCGCGCCTCTGCTGCCCGGCAAGACCGGCCCCGCCGGGCCGCCCCCCGCGCTGTCATTCCCCGCGGTCACCGCCCCGCACGGCGCCCGCTCCTTTCCATAGCTGTGGCCCCGCTCATGCACGGCCGTGTCCCTTGGCGCTGCGAACCGCCCTTCGCCCCTCCCCTCCGCTGACAGACCCGGCCCCGCTCGCTCCCGCTCCTTGCCACGCTCGGCAGCCACCGAGGCCGCCGCCCTCTCGGCTCAGCCGGCACCGGGCGGCAGCAGCGCCGCCCAGCTCAGCCCGGGGGCAGGCACAGAGCACAGGGAAAAGCCGGCTCCGGGCGCTCTGCAGCTCCTGCAGCCCGAGCGTCTCGGCTCCTGCGGCCAGGCGCTTGCTGCTTTCCTTCCTACAGAAAAACGCCGGCTCCTTATTCTCAAAACCTGCGGATCTCTATTCCCAGCTTCTTATATTGCTGTATGCGACAGAGTAGAGAGAGAGGGCTGGCTCATTTCAAAATGAATTTACATCTACATCAGTAGCATTTGCCTATAGACGTAAAAGTGAAGAACTTAACAGGTTTTAGTATTCTGCACACAGCCCTCGCTGGGAGGAATGGTAAAAAGTTAAAAACAAATGAAATTTTAAAAGTAGAAAGTTAGAAACAAAGTTACAACGGCAGAAATTTAGAAACAAACAAAGAGGTAAAATACAAGAAACAAACAAATTTCTAAAGGGAGAAAGTTGAAAACAAACAAAGTTAGAAACAAACAAACAAAAAAATTAGAAACAAACAAAATTAGAAAGGTAGAAATTTAGAAACAAAGTCAGAAAGGCAAGTGTTGAGCCTTTGACAGGGTACCCCTCCTTCTTGGACCAGGGTGAAAGAGCAGAGGATGCTGCTGTTCTGCTAAGTTCTTTATTTCACGGTCTCACAGCTGTCTTGAAGGCAGAGTTCGAATGGGGTTACATGATAAAGCCAAGCAGCAGCAGCAGGCAAAAACAGCTTCTTCTATATGCTCCATACACTCTATTTTTTCTTACAGAAGTGTGGATTCCATTTGTTCATTGACCAGTAAGATTAACACACGATTCTAGTTTTCCTTAAACCCATCCTGGTCTAATTCTAACAGTCGTAAGCCTCACACAAGTGTCATCTGCCCTTGTTCCATAAGGAATCCCTCTACAGACAGGGAGTTGTCACCGGCCCCGTGCTCATGGGCTGCAGGGGACACCTGCACTGAGGAGGAAATGGAAATGGGAAAGAGGGAACTGCAACCTGATGGGACGCACCTCTGGCACCACATTTCCTCTTCTTCCTGCTGTCCCGGAAAACCCCAAGTAAATCCAGTCCCTCAGACCTTGCATCCCAGAACACCAGGAGAGCCGGTGTTTTACCCAGATCCCAGTGCCCTGCACGGCTGCGCTGACACGAGCACAGGCCGATCGCTCCGCCCAGCACCATCCCTCATTTTCTTCCCATTGCTCCCCAAGCGGCCCCAAACCACCCCAGCGTGTCTGTGCCGGGGCCAGGGCCTGCCCCGAGCCCGACCAGAGCCCTGCACCAGCTCCCACCCCCGGTGAGCTGGGAATGCACTGAGAGCTCGGCTCCCCGGGCTCCCCAGCACCCAAACCGGTCCTCAGACACACAGAAATGCCCAACCTGCCCCTCTGGGCACAGCCAAACACCACAATTCCATCATCCCCAAGCAACTCTGGCACTTGCCTCTTCACCTCTGCCCATTTCCAGTAGCCGGGGCTAGGACCGGGCTGTCAGTAATAGCATTCCCTAGGCAGTTCATCCCAGCACAGAGGAGAAGAGGAGCCTGTCCCTGACCCACACCATGGGCAGGACAAGGGGGGCCCTAGCTGGCTTTGCCTACTCCAACACCACAGCTCTTGGTCCCAAAGATGGGGCGAGTTCAGTGGTTTTTCCTGTCCTGAAAGAGAGCAGAAAAGGGAAGTTAATCCCACTGTGGAATCCAAGACTCCTGCATTTCCTATTTCTGCTCTGATTGCTCACCGTGGAGTTTTAGCCATGGAAAAAAAAGGAGAATGACACCATATCAAATAAAAAGTTGATTAATCCACGTAGGGGCTGTGGAGAGGATACAAAGGAGCTTTTCCATGATTTTGGGGCTTGAAGAGGGACTGAATTTCCCTCAAAGCTGGGAAGGGCCTGAGGATAATAAAGCAAAGGAGCAGCTTCATCTCTCCCTGGCAGAGAGCTCGGGGCTCCATTATGGATACAAATCAATCCCAGCAGGATTTCAAAGGGTTTCTTTAGGATGTCAGGTCCCTCTTTATCAGACCCCTGCTGGGATTCAGGGCCTGCCTGGTCACGGGGTGCTTTGATAAGGGCTGGATTTAAATCCCAGATCTGAGAACAGACATGAAAGGTCCCTGGGTTTCTAGGGGGTTGAAAAACTCAAGCTGGATTCGCTGCAGAGCTGAAAAATCAGGGTAAGAGAGAGCAAGGAGTGGCCAGCAGGCCCAGGCTCCTGATCACGCCCCTGGGATCCATGGGATCCATAGGATCCACGGCCTCTGGCACGCTGCTCCAGCACCCTGCAGGGTGACTGACAGCCGGGCAGGGGAAGGAGCCACCAGCAGCTCTGCCATGTGCACCATCATTCACCTTGCACGTGGCCTAAACAGCCACCAAGCACTGATGGACTGACTGAGCCGAAAATATCGGAGAGATCTCAGTTTGCACTCCAAATTCCCTGCAGCCTGTTCCCTTCCTGATCCATCCCTTCAAGCAGCAAGAGTGGAATTCCTTCCATCGTTGCTCTTTCCCTCCTGTTTTCCACTCAACAAGAAAAAGAGCAGCCACGTGAACAGGAGTAAAAGCCCCAAACCCACAAAAAAGCACATTCTCAGCATCACTAATCCCTGCCAAACTGCCAGGAACCTTCCAAAACTACATCCAAGCTTGGAAACAGGGATCCAGTTGTTTGTTTAAGCAGCTATTGATCCAGTCTCTTCCAGCTAATTAAACTATTCACTATTTAAACTCATTAAACTGCTCATCCTGCTCCTGGCAGCCAGAGGCAAAGAAGAAATCGTGTCTAGATTAAATGGTGATGGTGAATGTGCCCATCCCAGTCCTTGGAGAGGTTGGAATTGCATCCCTGTTCCTCTGCTCTCTTTTCCTTCCTTTTTCCTGCAGTGATTCCCACCCGGATTCCTCAGCTCCAGCTCT